>NW_012109685.1:923089-1016477 GCF_000951045.1 Mandrillus leucophaeus | reverse complement strand
CTAAAATAGCTTGGTAAAAATATTTGTTGGACAAAAATGAAGGCAGGAGAGAGAGAAAGAACGGGGAGCAAAAATGATGACTCTTATAGAAATAATTAAATAACAAAATAGAAACCTTTACTCAACCCAATGTAAGAAAATATTTTTCTATGTTTTGTTCTATAATTTTTGTAGCTTTGGAATTTACATTTGTGTTTATTGTTCATTTGAGTTAATTTTTGTGTTTTGTGTAGGGTGTGATTTATGAATCAAAGTTAATTTTTTGCACATGGATATTTGCCATATCAATAATTTCATTAAATGTGAACAGAATAAATACACCAAAAGGCAAAGAATGTCAGATTGGATTTTACAAAGCAAGATCCAACTATATACTATCTACAAGAGATATGGATGAGATTCAAGAAACAAATAGGTTGAAAGTTAAAGGATATAAAAAGATGTACTATATAAAGAGTAACCACAAGAAATTTGGAGTGAGTATAATAATATTAGACAGACTCTATGACAAGTGACATTATTGGAGACAGGAAAGAATATTTTATATAATGATAAAATGGCCAATATAACAGGAAGATGTAGCAGTTATTATTGTGTATGTACCTAACACAGCCTCAAAATGCATGAAGCTGAGACGGACAGAAATGAAAGATAATAGGCAATTAGAAATAAATAGAAATTAGAAAGAAGCAATTAACACAATTATATTTAAAGATTTCAATACTCCTCTCTCAATAATATAGTAGACTTGAATAATCCTACAGTATACTCATCTGAACCGACATTCATAAAACACTCCACCAAACAATAATAAAATACACATTTTTCCAAGTGCATATAAATCATTTACCAAGATAGACTATATTCTCCATTACTAAATGAATCTCAATACATTTTAAGGATTCTAGTTATATAAAGTATGTTTTTGGTCACAATGGAATTAAATTAGACATCAATATTAGAAAAAAAAATTTCTGTTACATCTTCAAATGTTTCAGAACTAAAGAATATGATTCTCAATACCCTGTAGGTCCAAGAAGGAATCAAAAAGAAAGTTTGAAAATATTTCAAGCTTAATAAAAATAAAAACAAGTTTAGTTGTACAGATGCTACTCAAAAAGAAACATACTACTCATCCATGCAACATGGGTAAACTCAAAAGCATAATGTTGAATCAATTAAGCCAGACAAAAAAGGTTACATATTGTATAATTCTATTTATATGAAATTTCTAGAAAAAAGCAAAACTGTAGAGACAAAATTATGTCAGTGGTTTTCTGGGACTGGAAGAGTGAGAAGCAGTTGACTACAAATGGGCACAAGGAAACTTTTTTAGGTAATGGAAATATTTTAATCTTAGGTTGTGGCGATGGTTGCAGACCTATATAAATTTACTAAAACTATTGCACTCTACATGTGCAGTGTGTCAGTATTATGGCAAGTAAATCATACCTTAATAAAACTGTTAGCTAAACAATCAAAAAGATATCTATGCTGGAAGTAGGAATATGAGACTCATTAGCATATTGATGATCGTTGTAGCTGTAAAAGTAGAAAAAACATCTAGGGAAAGTTCATTGAAAGGGAAAATGTAAGAAGCTGGGACAGATCCCTGTGGAGCAGCAACACTTAGAGGATCTAACAAAAACGAAAATGAGTAAATGCAGCTACAGAGGTAGAATAAAAATGAAGGAAATATAGTATCTCAGCAAGTAAGTATTTCTAGGAGGGGGCTTGTCGTAAAGATATCAAATGCTTCTGATAGGTTAAGGAAGAAAAAAACTAAAAGGTGTCTGATGGTGGTCACCCAAGACCTTGGCATGAGCAGTTTTTGAGGACCAAATAGCGTACAAGTCAATCTGGAGTGAACTGCGGAGTGGGAGTAATGAATGCAAACAGGAGTATCGGGAGCCTGGCTCAAGAAGTTTATCTGAAAAAGGAAGGATTTCCTTCCAAGTGAAGCTGGAAATGTCAGGAGTTAGAAGTGCGAGATTTTGTTTTAACAGAAGATTCAACAGCATGTTTCAGTGTGGTTAGAAAGAAGTGAGGGGGAAGAGGTTGAAGATTCAGAAGAGGGCCATAATTTTAATCATTAATTCCACGAGGGAGGAAAAAAAGATGGGATTGAAAGCACAGGTTGAAGGATTACCATTAAACAGTAAGGGACAATTCTTCCATGTAGAAGAGTAAAGAATGGTATTAAAATAAGTGAATTTGTAGATTTCATGGCATCAAGGAAAAGCTTGTATGATGGCTTCTTTTTTCTTGGTAGAAAGCAAGGTTATTTGAGAGTAAAAGCAGAAGTCATAATACCAAGGATTTGAGGGGAATGACACACTTTAAGGACCTAGAATTAGGTTAGTGATCATGAATTTATAATAATAGCAGTCTACCCAATTGCATGTTTTATCTCTAGGAACAAGAGGTGGACAGTTTGATTCACTGGAGTTGGCTCCATCAGAAAGCTAGTAGAGCAAGGGTGTTTAGAGTGGTGGTAACAGAGCACTTGGAATGACAGATCATGGATGGACAAAAGTGAAGGCATTGGGGGCTGATAGACATTGTCTTCACTTTCATTCCCCTGAAACAAGGTCCGAGACAGTGACTTGAGGGCAGGTAGTTGGTTTGAGAGGGAGCTCAAGATACAGGAGTGAGGGAATGGGGAAAATAAGTCAGGAAACAAGGGAAAGTGAATTAAAGGGTGCATGTTTTGAGCTACGTATCATTGTGGGCAACTGCAGCTGAGTCCTACTGGAAACCCTCTGAGAAAGCCTGTGGAATGTGCCTGGAAGTTATCCCTCTGTAGAACAGAAAGCTGACACATTAATCCACTAATTCCTGTCACCCTTTGCTGGAGAATTATTTCTAGAAGTGTTAACTATCCTCATTTTTCCAGGATACTTGCCAGGGCTGAGCAAACTCTGTGGCTTCAGAGAAATCCTGGAGGCAGAAAATGAAAAGTAATGGGGAGGATTGAGCTTGAGGTGAAGTATTGACAGCATCCAAATCCCCACAGGAGTTTTCTACCACCAGCTTCAGCTAAAAACTGAAGTAGGCCTGGGGGCATATGGTGGAAGATGAAATTGAACCAGTTTATGAAATTCCCTATGCAGTCAAAGCAATCGAGGAAATAACAGAATAATAGATGGAGTTCTTTGATTATATGGAAGTTATTTATATCCTCCGAGCTACTGATTTATCATCTGTAAATGGGGATGAGATTACCCACTTTGTGTGGTTACTGCTAGAATTAAAAGTCCTTATTATGTAAGGTGCTTAGCACAGAGTCTGGCATGTAGTAAGATATACAGAATAAAAGCTATTATATTATTGCTATTATCTATTGAAAGATTAGTAATGTTAATAACTACCTGCCTTATGGATAATAATGGACTAATTCAAATTTTATATATAATATTTTTGAATGTTATATTCAAGTTCACTACTTATTTTGAACCAGTAAGTTCACTACTTAACTTGAATGTAATATTTTGCATGACAAGACATTACAGTTTTGTTTGGAAGAACATTAAATTCTGGTACTTTTTGAAATTAGTTTTATCATAGAATGGCTATTGGGAAAATCACAAATGTAATCTAATTCACATGCATCTTTTTCCTTAGGTTAGGATTTCATTGAAGTTTTTATTAGATTAGAATGATTTATTTTATTTTTAAAGAAATCACCAGAGATGTACTGTTGGTTTTGTTTTTAAATCTTTTCTGCTTTTCAACTTATTCAAACACAAGAAACAATCTAAATGCATTCTACTCTCTTACGACCTCTGATGTCAAGTAAGTTTTCTTTAATTCTAGCTTAAATCTTTAATGCTGCAGTTTTGTTTTTACTTATCTTCTTCTCAGTGGAGAAAAAAGGAACAGCTGGTTACTATTGTCAATTTTCTATTGTTTGGAATTTATTAAATATGCAACACTTGTGAATACATAGATGTAGATATATATTTCCTTCTGGATATAGAACTCCTATTGCTTTTCTTTCAAGAATGATAGAATTGTATATGGGGAAGCTTTAGAGCTCTTCTAGTCCCAGTATATAGTCTGATTAATTAGTATTAGTTAAAATGTTATTAATTGCCATCTAGCATTTCTTGTGGTAAATTGCCTGATGTGTTCTTTGCTCAACTACCAATTGGACTATTATTTTTTTCTTATGACTATATTGCAATACAACACACGATATCTTTGTGTATTGATGTTAACTATTAAGCCACTACATGATCTTTTTCCCCAGTTTGTTAATTGTCTTTTAATTCAGTTTATAGTATTTTTGTCTTGCAGGTTCATAATTAATATTTTGTCAGATATGTATTTTTTTCTCTTATGAATTTCTTTTTTTGGTTTCATGCTTAGAGATGCCTTATTCACCATGAGCTCTTATCTAAGTTCACCTATATTTTCTTCTGGTCCTTTAATATTTTTATTTTTAAGTTGGTTTTCTAATCCATCCAGAATTAAATGCAGGATTGCACATTTGTTCCTAACACATTTCAAGTTGTTTATTATAACGTATTGCTTTGATCTGTTGTATTATTTCATTTCATAAATATGTTACATATATATTCATGATATATATCAGTGGTTCTCAATCAGAGGTGATTTCACCCTCTAGGAACATTTGGCAATGTCTATAGACATTTTTTATTTGCCACGACTAGGGGAGAGGCTGGCTACTGGCCTTTAGTGAGCAGAGAGCAAGGATGTTGCTAACCATCCTACAGTGTACAGGACAGCCCCCACAACAAAGAATTGTCAATAGTACTGAGATTAAGGGACCTTAAGAGATGATAGACGGATGGATGCATAGTTGATAGGTCAATAGATAAATGTATAGAAGATAGATATTCATTGAATACCATTCTTCTGCCGGTTACATACCAATAGTAATATTATCCAGCCTATATTTTTATTCTTTACCTATATTCTATTCTTTAACATAAAGAACGTTTTAAGAGACATCGACTCCTACTTTATGGAAATCCAGATACACTCTATTGTTGGATATCCCTGGTTTGAGCACATAGTAAATATTGAATGGAGCGTTTTATAAAAATGACAATAATAAATCAAATAAATTTTTAATGAACCTTATTTGATTACAGTGACTTATTTTTTGTATGTTAAGAAGTATGCTTTTTAAAATCCATTGCAGATTTTTGCTAGGAATCAATTTTAGGCAGTATGTTTCTTCTTTAGTCTTCTGCCACATCTGTTATTCTCTTACTATGCAGAATAAACTTTATCAGAATATTAACTCTGTTCTCGATATTATTTTTATTTAGCTTTTATTACCACTGTCAAACTTGCAGATTTCCTTGTAGGCACACATCTCTTTAATATGTAGAGTTGCTTATTCTTTCCATCTATGAGAATCATTACTTTTGCATAAAGACTATATCCATTTTTAGTTACATTCTGAAACTTAATGTTGATATCCGTGGAATTATATGTGTCTTCTGTGTCAAAAATTTCTATTCATTCTAATAACTTATCCTGAACACATTTAGTGTTAGTATTTAAACACTTTATTGTTTCTGATCCCCTTATTCGAAAGGTATTTTCTTCTGTGTATTTGTGAGCCTCTAAATTCTTATTTTGTTTCCTGTCATATTTGGCATCCTCTACAACAGCAATGTCCAATGGATGGAATTCACCGTGATGTTGGAAATGTTCTGATCTGAAGAGTCCAATATAGTAGGCATGGTTGAGCACTTGAATGTAGCTAGGGCCACTGAGGCACTGAATTTTACATTTAATTTAATTTACTTTTAATTTTAGTAGCCACATGTGGCTAATGGCTACTGTGTTGGACAGCACAATTCTATAGAGTAATTCCTTACCCTTCCATTTTTAGCTTAAAATCCTCTGCTTTGTTTTAACTTAAACCTGTTTTTACTGGTTGTGTTTGTATGCAGTTTTGTTTGTTTTGTATATTGTATGCATTTCTTATGTCCCGATGATTATTTTTTACTTCATTTCCTATGCTTTCCATACAGTAATAATACATATCCTTAGACAACTGGGAGTGGGCAAATGTATTTCTGTAATGTATTATCTATTAATATCAGGTGCTTGCTTTTCTTTACTTTTTTGCAAATAAAAATGATAATGTTCACTGTAGGAAAAATGAAGGAAGAAAAACAAAATATAAAGAAGAGAATAAAGCAAAGATTACTACCACTAACTTCACAGACACACAAACAGACACACACAGAGGGATACACTTGGTTGAGTACTTTCTATACATATTCTTTTATTTTTAAACACCTTACTGATTGTATAGCTAATACGTGTTTAGCGCTAGAAAAAAAATTTAAAAACAGGAGTAAAGTGAAGGAAAAAAATCATCTGTGATCACAATGCCTAGATTAACCACTTTTATTACTTTGGTTTGTTTTCTCACAGTGTTGTTTCTAAGTGCAGGTAGGTAGGTAGACAGCTGGATATATAGAGAGGCATTTTCAAAAATTGAATTATACTATATGCAGAGTGGGCCAATAAAAGTATACACTTTTCAGATGGGAAGAAAACAAAATTATGTGTCACTATGGGTATGTATCATCTGCAGTGGTATTAGTGACCGTTTTGAACATTTGTAACTTTCATAAAAATATATATTGGTTAACATTTATCCACTGGGCTTGCCTATGTATTAATTTTATCTTGCTTTTTATATCATGAGCATTTTTTCTCTAGTATAAAATAAAATTCACAAATGTGATTTTAATGGCTACGTCATAATCCATTCATTGTCTATATCATTAGCCAGTTTCCTATTATTGGACAGTTAGGATGCTTCTCTTTTTTTACTACTATAAATAGCATTACGCTCTACATATTAGTGCCTAAAATTTTTCATCTCTGAGTTTTTCATTTCTGATTATTTTATCTCTGATTATTTCATTAGTATACATTCTTAGAAGTGAAATCACTGGCCCAAATGAAATGAATGGATTTGAGATCCTTGGTATATATTGTCAATCCAAATCACCTTCCAGAAAGTTCTCTGTTGCTTATAGAAGAAAATAAATATTCTTGTTCCATTTTTGTAGTTTAATCATTTATATGGAGCACTTTTTTTTTCTTTTTTGAGATGGAGTCTTGCTCTGTTGTCCAGGCTGGAGTGCAATGGCATGATCTTGGCTCACTGCAACCTCCGTCTCAAGCAATTCTTCTGCCTCAACCTCCTTAGTAGCTGAGACTGTAGGCACGTGCCACCATGCCTAGCTAATTTTTTTGTATTTTTAGTAGAGATGGGTTTCACCATGTTGGTCAGGCTGGTCTCGAAATCCTGACCTCAATTGATCCACCAGCCTTGGCCTCCCGAAGTGCTGTGATTACAAGTGTGAGCCACTGCACCCAGCTGCAGCTTTTCTTTGAACTTTTAATCTCTTTGGTTTTACAACTCAGAATTGTTTTTTAATAAATGTGCCTTTCAAGGGTTTAGCAAAGTAATCATATTGTTATAAATACCCAAACAACATAACTCTTTATTTTTTGCTAGCAAAGGTTTTCAGATATAAGGTTTTTCATTGTATAAATTGTTTCTTTTTAGGGTGAACAAGGAGAAAAAGGAGATCCAGGTCTGGCTGGCCTTAATGGAGAAAATGTAAGCCTAACCCTTTTTTCTGATACTCTGTTTACATTTTACCACTAAGATGTGCTATTTAATGCTATTAAGATTTACCTATTTTTGGTAGAGCCAGATATGCTCCAACAAAATTAAGAATCAAAGTGTTCTTTCTCATGGCTCAGTAGAGGCCCGGTGTTTTTAGTTTCATTTCGTTGGCTTTATATACTTTCTACTTGTGCTTAGCCTTAACAGGCCTTTCTCCTTGATGTTTCTTGCTTGCAAATTTTCTAGTCTTCTTTTTCTGTCTTTTTACATCTTGCATATCTTCTGCCATGGTTTGTGCTCTTACCAGTGGTCCACTTTTCATCTCAGTCCTAGTCTGCATCTGGTCTATAGATGGTGTCTGTATTGTCAGGCTTTGATGGGAAGGAAGGGCAAAGTGAAGGGAAACTAAATCCATATTGCTCCCCTTCATGGCGCCAGTTCCGCAGCCTCAGGGATAACATCGCCTGTGATATCCTTGGACCCCAGTCATCTTCTCCCTTTCCCCTCAGGACAGTTATCCTCCCAGAATTGCACTCCAAATTTTAGGATAAAATTTGAAGGATGGCCCAAATGTGGGTTTTACTCTGAAATGTAATTTTATTTACATTTACTCACCATTTACTATAGATATGTTATATTTACTGGTAGGGGAAGTGTCCAAAATGAGAATTAGTTTTTCCCTCGGCTTCCTTTTCTCACTTACATAAATATGTTTTAGAAAGGACCTGAAGGGCCACATGACTTATAAAAGAATAAGGAAAAACTATGATACTATATCTAGCTCCCTAATGCCCTAGATGTGTGAGGAAACCTGTTTTGTATGCTATAGATCACTACAATGGAAGAGACACTGAAGACCAATCTTTCCGGCCTGTGGAGAAAGTCGTGTGTGTGTGTGTGTGTGTGTGTGTGTGTGGAGTCTTCCAAAAAAGAAAGACCCTAGTAGTAATAGTAATGTTTTTATGTATGTTAACTAAAATAATAGTTGTTTGACTGTCATTCTTATTTCTCTCCCTTTGAAGTGATTTTTCTACACCAGAGAATAAGCACTAGCCCCAAAGGCCTGTAGCTATGGGAATCTCCGCATCTTCTTTACCACCTGTAATATATGTAATATAATGTAATATAATTAATCAATTGACATATGCACCTGTAATATATCAGGACACTGAATGTCACACATGTTTAAATAGAGTAACTGCCTCACCTCTTACCCCTGTCGTTGGAGGCACATGGTGAAGTGGGATAAGTTCTGGAGTAGAAAGCCAGGGCCCAGTTTGTCTTCCAGTTCTGTCACAGAAGAGCAAATCACTTCTCAGAGTCTGTAAAGTGATGGACTTGGGATAGATTCTAAACCCCTATTGCTGTGATGTGCTGTGATTTTATGCAAAGAGTTATTAAGATTACAAACTTGAAAAGCCTGATGAGGCTTGAAGCATTCATTCAGGTTTATTAAATTCCTGCTACTTGTAAGGCACAGTGAGAAAAACAAAACAGGAAGAGATGAAGACAGAGTATAACAAGTACTGGATGTGAGGATGCTTGTCCTTTCTTCTCACAACAAAGGGGAGGTGTGGCCCATACTTTGTTTAAATGAAGATTCCTTTTACAGTGGATTCTGAAATGGATAGAATTTGGGCCTTTGCCTGTGTTTTCTGTTCTTTTTATTACACTCTCCATGAAAGCAAAGACCATGTGTTGGAATCCTAGTACTTAGCACATGATTGGGGTAAGTTCCAAATAACTATTTGCTGAATGTTAGTTTGAAAAACTGAGCAATTATTAATATTATAACAGAGTAAAATATAAGTAATTAGAGTCTAAGCTAGATGTGGAAGGGAAGATACAGAGAACGATGCTAAAGAGGTAAAATACATATGATTTGGCACTTGATTGGAGTTGAAAACTCAAAAATAACCCAACATGTTGGCCGTTCTGTGTGAGAAAGATATTAACTTGTGAGAAATGTAGGAGTGTTGAAAGAGATTAATTACAATGTTGCAAGAGATAACCAAACTACATGTATGTGGGCTCTCTGAGATAGAGGAGCAAAACAGAGTGTTACAAGTGCATAAAGGTAATATTGGAATTGATATAGAGAAAGGATTTTTTGAAATATTTGAATAAAACTGTAAAGATATTTGAAGGGTTGGAACCTGAAATACATTCACATTAATTTCAAGATTTGAAATTTTTTCTTACATTATCTGAAAGTAAGGTTATTGGGCTTTTTAATTAATCAATTGATGTATGCATATATTTGAGGACCTACTATATTCCCAAACTCTTTGGCAGCCACTGTGTGAGTTCCAAATCTGAGTAACACTAACGTACTGAGAGAGCCCAAAGGCCTAGTGAGCAGTGTGAATGTCTATCCCTTTGAGGGATCTTGGAAGAGTCCTTCACATGCCCCAATAACAGGAGGTCATTCCTTTAGCACCGTTATTGTCTGATGTAGCTCATTAAGTACAACCATAAAGCATGACAAAGCACATTAACTTTTCTCACTTGGTTACTTAGCTAATAAGTAGATGATGTTATTTTTTCCCCTTTATTTTGCCAAAGATTTTCAGGAGTCATGACTGAGGAGAAACAACAAAAAAACAGTAAGAGTTCTCCTCTTTCCCCTCTACTATCACTAGAAGTAAAGAATTTGCTGCTTGGTTATGACACTGTTGGAGATGGGGGCAGTGTTAATATTGTGTTATAGTTCATAAACTATTTTCACAAGGAATTTGAAATTCGACCCTCACCCCGCTTAATTGGCTAGTAGAATGGGGAGTGATAGTATTGCTATTTTGAGAAGCAAGAAATTAAAGGCTTCAGAAATTAAGCAACTTTCTTTTTTAAAATACTAAAATTGGCCTTTAACTCTAAATATTTGACTGAAAAGTCTGATTTTTCCCAGCAAATCATGCCACACATCATTGCTTATTTTTCAGTGCTAAAAAACTGACTCTGCAAACTAAAGTAATTCAGCATTTATGATAGTTCACTCTGACTTTCAATAAGCCCAGGTATACATTCTTAGAAAATGAAAGGTATTATAATGGGTATTTTGATTTGAATTAAAGTCAAGCCATGATGGGAATTATAACTTCAGAAATATTATCTTAGAATGTATAGTAAATAAACTCAATGAGCCAGGTGACTTCAGCTACTTTCTAAGTCAGAGTATATTGGAATGCTTTAATATTTCTACTAAATGAATTTAACAGCCTTTTTAAATAGTCTTTATTGTTGCATATTATATGTATCTTAATGTCAATGTATCTTATAATAACTTATTTTGTGCCAGCTTTCTCACAAAATGGGCCAGCTCACTTTGGAAAGTGTAAACTCTAATTTAAAGGGTAGTATGTAGCAATTCAGTCTTTCTCAGTGTGGCACTGCTGGCATTTTGGCAAGACAATTCTTTCTCAAGTCAGACTGTTGCAAGAGCAGAATGTTTAACATCCTTGAAGCTCACCAACCTAATCTAAATGCCAGTAGCAGCTCCTAGTCATTGGGACAATAAAAAATCTGCCTTTATTTTTCTAAGTGTATCTTGACTCTGTGTGTGTGTGTGCGCGCGCGCGTGTGTGTGTATGTGTGTGCATGCCTAAACTTTTGTTTGATCTCTATGGTATTACTAAACAAATGCATGCTCATATGTCCATTCCAGTTTAAATAATGCATACAAAATATATATTAAAATGTTCAAAAATTTGAATTGCTAGAATGTAACTTTGAAAATATATGACCTTGTCTTTACACACAATCTAGTGTATAATTAAATAATTTTGATTGTGACCAAATACAAGATATATTTAACAACAGTATCTTAGAATGAACTTGAGAGGGAATAATATAAAGTTGTAATTGTGACCTTTAAAGCCAGACTATCTGGGTTCAAATCCCAGCTCTGCCACTAACTAGCTGATGTACTACTTGGTAAATTACTTATCTTCTCTGTGCCTCAGTTTCTTTATTTGCACCATTGATAATTTCAATAGTACTTACTGTAGGGGAAAAGATAATTTTCCCTTCTCCTCTGAGGGATCCAGTCTGCTGAAATGAACTGACAATGGACAGATTAACAGGAGAAAAGGTATACAAATATATTAATGTGCATACAGTTGGAGCCATAAAAAATACGAGACTCAAAGAAAGGCCAGATGGTTGAAACTTAAATAGAACCCACTTTATAGGAAAGAATAAGATGGGGAAATGTAGGCAATTTTGAGAGGTAGTAAATTATTTTCAGAATTGAATGGGACCAAGAGCTAACAATAGCTTGTGGACAAGTTACAGAAAGGTGAGGGCTGAACCTGCACTGTGAACAAAAGTTGTTTTGTTTTGCAGATAAAGACTCCCAGGTAATCTCTCAGAGCTGCCCTCAGAATAATAGACTAAGAGTCTGTCTGAGCATGGTGACAACTTTTAGTTTATTCTCTTCTCCAGAGATTAGTTTTCCTGCTTATTCTGTTAGATTCCTAGGAAGGGGGTTTTAAGACAATTGCTTTCTTTGGAAGAAGATTTCTCAGTCTGCTAAAGAAACTTCCAGAGAGAGCTCCTCCCTGTGCTTGAGGACGGGTTGGAGGAGAAACAAGAGAAGGTTAGAAAATTCTTGAATCTGAAGCAGCTTCTAAGGCCTTTCATTTCCTTTTAATTTAAAAGCACTCAGCATGCCAAAGCATCACACTTTGGGGTTATCACTCTCTGTGCCCCAAAATTACCTCATGGATTTTTTGTGAAGATTAAAGGGACTCTCATACAGAAAGCATTTAGAACAGTGTCCAATATAAAGCAAGAACTATATAAACATTCACTATTATTAGAAACCGGGTTAAATAAAACACATTTAGCTCTAATAGGCACATCTTTTTATTTATTTGTTTCTGTGGGGTTATACAATCTTAGAAAAGTAGACTTAATTGTTGAGTTGTCTCTTTTTCTGAATTTATATTATGGTCTCTTAAATATCCCTTATTAGAATTACAGCATCTGATGTTTCTAAAATAATCATGTTAATCTCCTTATACCAATGCAATCTGTACTAGAGAATACAAAAATATTGAAATCACAAAACCAGAGATATCAGCTGGCAACAGCTGTTGACATTGCTAGGGAATAACAATAAGTCATTGAAAGCTTGTGAAAAGAATTAATTGATGGGTTAACAATTTTTAACAAATAATATTTTATATTATCTTCTGATTTTTAAAGATGTGGTACCCCATGAGTAGTAGTAGGTACTCCAACAAAAATTAATTTTATATTCTACCTGCTTTTATAATTCTGGTTATAATACTGCTCTTCAGCTCTTGTCTTGCCTTTAGATAACAGTTTCTGCCTCCACATTACATGTAGAATCAACTGCTATGCTTTTGAGAATCTTTATGTACATGAATTTTATTGAGAACCTTCATAACAGATACCCATCTTACTCAATATTGAATTCAGAGTCTATTCCATTCGGCTTTTTATGCCTATGGTGGGTGCTGTGTCCTTTCTCCCTAGCACTCAATAACCATTGATAGGAGCACCACTGTGACACAAGGAGAAAAATTGCATTTGAGAAAAGCATTACTGATGTGTTTCTCAGAGGCTATTACAACGCCATGGCCTTAACAACATTGTACTTTGTCACAGGAAGACGTGAGTTACATGGGCCTACTTTAATGGTCATAAAAGTAGAAGCTTGACAAATGCAGTACTTCTCAATTGCATTTTATCCTATGTGAGTTAAAGCACAGTTGTTACATATCCATCAAAGTGGTATAAAGCTGAACAAGAAAGAACTATCAGTTATCCCTTAAACTTGAATTTGAAAAGTAAAAACAACATTTATTAAGTGCCTACCATGTGCTAAATGTCTCTACAACATATGGTTCTCAGAACAACCCTTCAAGAAAACTATTACTTATTATACCTGTTTTATAGGAAAGCTTACCCAACTTACCCATGATTATACATAAAAGGCAGTTCCTCTTCTGACTCTCCTGAAATCCATATCTGTGAAGTCTTAGACACCTCTAGTAGAATTAGGCATCTGTGAAATGCTTTTGTCCTACCTGCTATATACTTCAATGATAATACTCAATATTCACATCAACTTGTAATTGGCTACATCATCCCTTCATCTCCTGCCTGCCCATAGTTGATTGAACCAGGGAGAGTTACCTGATTGAACCGCCAGTACATTGCTTCCGTAGAAATTATAACTGGGATTAACTTGTTGGAATTAATCTTTAAATTTTTAAATGTATTATTCTATACCTACAAAATGATATATATAACATATATGATGGTTATAAATCATAGTTACAATAAGAACACCAATGTACCCAGAACTCAGTGTGAAAACAAAGACATCATCCTCCACTTGGAATCTCCCTGTGTGGTTCATCGTATACTGTCGTACACTCCAGAGTTAACCATTTTT
This sequence comes from Mandrillus leucophaeus, assembly GCF_000951045.1. Lineage (NCBI taxonomy): Eukaryota > Metazoa > Chordata > Mammalia > Primates > Cercopithecidae > Mandrillus > Mandrillus leucophaeus. Next base: position 1,002,414 of record NW_012109685.1, on the reverse strand, counting down.
CTAAATGTTGTACCCAATATTTCCTTCCGTTCTTAAAAATTATGTTTCACACTTACACATTTATAAGGAATATATAATTTAGTCTTACATGTTTGCAGATGTTCAATAATATTTTTTGAGTAAATGGATACTCAAGGTTTTTATCAGTAATTTGTTTTTTCATGTTTGTCTTTTCTCTGCATAGTTTTACACAAGCAAGAAGAGATAACCTCTTTTTAATAAATTTCTCTGCTCAGTGAATGGCATAACTTCCTAGCCAGTTACTTAAGGCAAATGCAAGCCAGCCTGGAGACTTTCCTTCTCCTCCGCTTTTGGCCTATCTGCCAGTCTTGCTTCCAGCATGTGCCAACTCTGACCACTTCTCATCATCTCCACTGGCACAAACCTGTCCTGGCCATCCTGCTCTCTTTCCTGGAAAAGGTGTCATAGCCCCTTTTCTGCTCCCACTCTTGCTGCCCGTAATCTGTGTTTCACGTTGCTGCCAAAGTTGTTTGTGGGAATTTTTGTAAACATATTCGCATCATGTCATTTTCCTGCTTAAAACACTTAAGTGGCTTCCCATTGCATGTAGAACAAAACCCATTTTCCTCATCATGGCCTGCAACTATTTATGTACCATGAACCCTGGCAAGCCTTGACTTAATCCCCTACTCCTTACCTATGTGCTCATGACACTCCTTTTGTCTTGGTGACCTCTGTGCTTCTTGTTCCCTCTGCCCCTACACATATTCCCAGATCATTGCATGGCCGGATCCTTCTTTTTAATGTGTGCAAATTCATGAGGTACGTAAGAATTTTTTTACACATATAATACAAGTTAGGGTGTTTAGGTTGTCCATTTTCTGAGTGAAATACATTTTTTAAAGTATACTGATCCTACTGTGCTATCAAACATTGAATTTATTCCTTCTGTCTTACTGTATGCTTGTATCTTTTTACTCACTTCTTTTCATTCTCCCTCTCCCCCTCACTCACCCTTTCCAGTCTTTGTTATCTATTTCTACACTTTCTACCTCCATGTATTCAATTTTTTTTTTGCTCCCACATGTAAGAACATGGAATATTTGTCTTTTTGTGCCTGGCTTACTTCACTTAACATAATGACTTTCAGTTCCATCCATGTTGCTGTAAACGACAGGACTTTGTTTTCTTATTGCTGAATAGTACTCTGTTGTGTATATATAGCACCTTTTCTTTATCCATTCATCTGTCCATGGACACAGAATGATTCCATATCTTTGCTGGGATCCTTCTGAAACAGCAAATGTCACCACCACACAAGGGCCATTTCTGACACCCCACCTGAGGTAGCCTCTCTCCTCTTTCACTTTTATCACATTCAGCCTGTTGACCTGTTTATTGTCAGCCACTCTCCTCTTATTACATGAGTTCCTTGAGGATAGGGACCTTTACCTAGTTGAATAAAAAAATTACTGACACTTGTTTTTAAAAAGTGATAAGGAAGACATTTTATTCCAGACTATTGCAACAGGGGAATTGCAATAAGGGAGACAGATCAGGTTCAACTCTAACTACAACAAGGACAAGTCGGGATTTATGGTCAATGAGTAGAGGGAAGGAGGTCACTGGATAGAAAATTACTAAGAGGAGACATCAAGGGTAGGGTGATTCTTACCAAACTGATCTAAGAATATTCTTGCTGAAGACAGGCCAAACTTAGACATCAAGGTAGGGGATGAAGAACTCGATCCCCTCAAAAGTAAGGAATGGAGAACAGATTTAAGTGTGAGAGATTCTCTCTAAACATACTTAGCAAGATTCTTGCTATAATTGAGTTGGACAGACCAAAGACAAGATGGGAGCCACAGTCTAGGTCTAGTTGCGAAGAGGTCTCGGAGAACCCTGACTAAAGTTTCGTGATGGAGAGAATCTTCATTAATTTCTTGTTCTTTTCTGTATCTCTAAAGTAGTACTAATCAATAGAAATATAATGAGAGCTACAAATTCCAGATGAATGCAAATATATTATTTTTTTCTAGTAGTCAAATTAAGAAAAGTAAAAAGGGACAGGAGAAAATACTTTTAATAATACATTTTATTTAATTCAATATATCCAACTATTATCATTTAAGCATATAATAATTTAAAATTATTAATGAGATATTTTACATTTTTTTCTTTTACCAAATATTGTAAATCTAATAGTGTTTTATACTCTAATTGAGTACTCAATTCAGAGTAGTCACATTTCAAGAGTTCGAAAACTACATGTGGCTTGTGGCTACCAGTAGTACAGGTTTAAAGGCCAGAAGCAACTTCACACAAGGCATATAATAAATGTTTATTGAATAAGTAAATGAAAGAACCAGTGCATTAATAATAAATCTATTCACAGAAATGGCAAATTTCTTCTCTCAAGTGTTTACAATGTTCTGTTTCCAAGTTCTACTCTGGAAACATGTATAAACAGAGTATGTGTTGCTTGATTTGGGAAGAAATGGATATTGTAAATAATAAGACAATACTGTATCACATCTCGAATATCATTTAATTTTTCACTCATCCTTTTTCTATAAATATTCCAAGGTAATGATGGAAAAATATCATAACTATGAGTTTTATACATGAAGGCATTTATGCAACTGGAAGGTTTTTTGGCCAATTAGATATTGTTTTCATCCATTAAAAATGTTTTTGTTGAAGTATAATGCCACAATTTTCACACACTGTCTGCAACAGGAATTATTTTAAGTATCCAATTTTCTTTTGTTTCTTTCACTTCATCACTGGTATCTATGTTGAGTACAGGTGATGGCATTTGGCATTACTTATTCACTATGAAATGTCAGGGCAGTAATAGCTGGGTCTTTCAGCTGGGAACAGTAAGACACTTACACTTACTGTGCATTGTGTGGCTTCAGAATACTTCTTTTTTCTATTATTGTTTTTCCTTCATCCAGTGTGTTAAACTAAGGGAAAAAGAAGATTTTTTTTCTATTTACCATGTAGTGAGGATGTGTCTATCTAACTTTCTATGTGCATTGTGAATTCATGCAGCTGTAAAGCTGATCTCCTCCGGTACAATCTATTGTGGTAGTCTCAAAAGCTGTCATTGCTTAGTCAGATCAACTAAATGCCCATTAAAACATCCAACAGTCCAGAGGACTTATGAAAATATTTATCTGATATTCTATCTGTGTCATACATAGTTTCATTTGACATCTTTATAAATCCAGGTATAAAAGATGGGAATTAGAGAACTAGAACATACTTTAAAGCAGGCAAGAGATTATATTTTAGCTCCAGTTGTATGACAGCAAAAGAATACATCTTTCATTCCTTTTCCCCTCACAATTAGATTTCTTGATAGAGACATAAAAATGTTTTTGATTTTACTCTTGAATTTTTTTGGCAAGCTTAACAAAGGCCAAATCAATGCTAAATCAGAGGTATTTACAACATCCACAAATTTAATCCAAAGTGGATACTTAAAAGCTCATATAGATCTAAATGATATTCTCCCAGATGGTGAATTAATGTAATTTTAGCAGGAAGCAAAGTTGCACAAATATGCAGTATTGAGGACTCGCGCTGATTTAATGTATCTGTGCCCACCACGGCACAGATGTTGCTTATCATTTTAGTGCCAGTTGTCTCTGTTTCTCTCTATACTACAAAAGGAAGAATGGGATTTGGAAGTTCAGTAAATTATGATTTATTTTGTTACCAATGACTTGTTAGAAATTAAAGCTTTCTGTGAACTGTGTATTGGTTATATTCTTTCTACAGGGTTTGAAAGGTGACTTGGGTCCTCGTGGTCTACCTGGCCCAAAAGGAGAAAAGGTATTGTGTTTACCCAGCCAAGCCCAACCTTTCTTTAAGAAAACTCTGCCAACCTATACAGTGACTTCTCATTGATACTGTTTATCTCCTAAAAGCATTTTAAAATTAACCAAAGGCTGTTACATTAATAGCATCTGAATAAGAATAGCCTTTTTGTTCATTTGATTAGTTTGAAAAGACTAAATGAACAATTGCTAGTTGACATTAACTTGTATTTATAAGATTTCCCTTTTCTCACCCTTGCTTAACAACATTAGGTATTCAATCATCAAATTAGCAAGTGTGACCTGTATTGGAAAACTTTGCCAATAACACTGAGCTGCTGCCATAATGGTGAGGCAAGTGGCTTTTGGAAATAAGCTAATTTTGTATCTCAGTCTTAATCTAACTATTCCATTTTCTGCCACTTTTTCTCATAAAATAAGTTATTTCATAATGACATGTTGGCAACGATCTTGAAAAGGAAATTAAGAAATAGTAAAAAGCAAGGATTGTTTTGAATAAAGTAGTTGGGTGATCCCAATTTGATGAAAATTGTATGTATATGTGTTTTGTAATGTATTTTGTTCTCCATTTTTAGCACATTTAGAAATCCTTGTCACATCTTCAATATTTATCTCTGTGTTAAAGGTGATCCTGCAAACGAGTCCCCAGTGACTGATTTAAGCCACATCAGTGTTCCTTAGCAACTGTTGGCTATTTTAATTCAATTGTTCCAAAAACAATGAATACATAATGCTAAGTTTTAACTTTTGAGTTGGCTATATTGAGAAAAGAGAAAGTCCTAAAGATACTCAGTGTGAGACTGACTACAGCACCCTGATACCCCATGCTATATAGTACATGGCCTCCATAATGTGCACCTAAATAAGAACCATAGAAAGGATGTTTGGTCTTTAATGTTTGAGAGTTCTTATGAAATAAATAAAGTTCCTGGGAAAGTAAAGCATGAAGGTGACATAGAAATTGGAAAATAGTGAACTTTTAGATGAACCATTTTTTAAAGATGTGGAATAGTTTGTTGATATATCCACCTGGAAATTTGTATTCACATAGATCAGCAAAGCAATTTTAGTGTTCAAAAATACATAAATATAGGCAAATCCTCTTACAGTTGATGGCAAATGCAATGCCAATTCAGCAGAGCTTTAGAAGAGGCCATGGGACTGCTTCTTGCAGCTGGGAGGCATGAAATGGGGAGATCCACTTATTATTTCTGCTGATCCTCATACTAACTTTGTCAGACAAATTATCTATCGCCGTGACACTTCCCAGCTGCTCCATTGGCAAGTAAACATACTTGAAAATATATTATTTCTAATTTTGGATTAGTAGACAAAAGAATAGAAAATTAGATTATTTTAGCTTTCAAAACAAGTCCTGCTGTTGCAAAAAGCATGGAGTATGCAAGGTGATTTTTATATCATGAAAGCGAAAAGGGATATGATATATTTTCTTTATGCAGAGACTTTTATCAGTATGAAATTCTATTTTTCTATTCTTTAAGATTTATCTCTATATATTGCTTCTATCCACCTAGAAATGTATAAATAATGTGCAAAAAGGGACTAGTGGTAATTGTAACTTTTCTTTAATCTATTTTAGGGAGATACCGGACCCCCAGGACCACCAGCCTTACCCGTAAGTATTCTTGAAATCAAAATTCAAAATTGAAATCCATTATTCTGTTTATTATTCATATTACATCATGACTAAACCAGAATTTAAATCACAGAGTTAAGAATTGAAGGTGACTTCGAGTACATGTAGCCAAACCTCCACATTTTAAAGATTGGGCATCTGCCCACATCAGTGAAATACCTGACCCAAGATCATACAGGTAGTTACAATAAAAGTCTGGAATCAGTACCTACCCTGAGCAATTTCCTCTATCCTCCATATGGCTCATAATTGTGTCTCCTAAATATTTGATTATGCACTCTTAACATCAGGTTTAACGTAAATGGAATCAGATACAGTCCTACTTGCCTTAAAAGCTGCAAAAGGACAAAACAAACTCTAATCACCCAGTGAGTAAAAACAGCTACCTATGGAACTGATAGTTACATTCTCCCAACACCATCCAAAACCATTGTTATTTTCCTCTATGATTTGCTTCTAAAATTTGCAGATGATAAAATTGCAATATTTTAGTGACAAATTTATGAGAAAAGTTTATAGTGTGCACATAATGAGATTGTTCTCAATCAAATGGTACGTCATATATTAAGCACTTAATAAATATATGATTCTCATATTCAGATACAATTTACTATTACAGACTTTTTTCATAGGCGATTAAAGATTCTTATTTAACTAATGAAAGACTCTAAGCCTAATGGAAAAGAGGACAGTTTTTTTTTTTTTTTAAAGATCTTCTATAGCCTGAGGTCTTTTGAATTTTATGTTGCTATTACCTAGTGAGATAAATTAAGCATTTAAGTCAGTAGTATTCAAAGACCTATTCTGATTATAGAAGGTCAGATTTTAAAAAGTATTCTAGGAATCTGGACGGAGCCCTTCCCACTGGCAGAACGTAGGAATCTCAAAAACTGTGTGATTTTAATAATATTTATATTTATCTTTGTACTTAAAAATCGCATTATGAAAAATATATTAATAGTGTCTTACACAAATAATCATTACAACTCCCACATAAATGTTTTTTGATATGTAGAAAACCTAAGGAACTAAATAGGTAACTTACTTGGGGATAACTCGTTCAATTTGCAGTGGAATTTTATGGTTTAAGCTTTTATTTTAAGCATGAAAAGAAAGACTATTTGAGAGGAGGTTGTAAGTGCATTGTATTCAGTTTTTTTATACTTTGTAGAATTTTATTTTATTTTTTTAAGACGGAGTCTCACTCTGTCATCCAGGCTGGAGTACAGTGGCATGATCTCGGCTCACTGCAACCTCCGCCTCCCAGGTTCAAGCGATTCTTCTGCCTCAGCCTCCTGAGTAGCTGGGACTACAGGTGCCCGCCACCACATCCGGCTAATTTTTGTATTTTTAGTAGAGACGGGGTTTCACCATATTGGTCAGGCTGGTCTGGAACTCCTGACCTCAGGTAATCCACCCGCCTCGGCCTCCCAAAGTGCTGGGATTACAAAGTGCTGGCCTGAGCCACTGTGCCCAGCCTTACACTTTGTAGAATAAAAAAAAAAAAAAAAAAAAAAAAAAAATTATTTGGCAGTGATTTAGTTAAGCCTGCTCTTTTCCTTAGGACACATGCCTGTTTCTCTTCAACTAAGTTATATGCAGTCATTTAGTTAAACCTGCTCATTTTATGTAAGACACATGCCTGTTTTTCTTCATCTAAGTTATATACTCAACTACTCAGTTATCTGATTTCCTTGTCATTTTCAACTCAGGTTGAAAGACCGATATGCAATCTACATATATTATTTCACCTGAAATACAATTTTTGCTTCTCAATCAGAAAATTGTATTGAATTACATATATTTTGTGGATGTTTAATAGCAGCCAGCTTCTTTCTGCCAAGGAACACCTTGAAGATACCTCTCTGCACCATTCAGCTGTCAAGCACTTAGAGATTACAGGCTAATTTCATACTTGTCTAAAAATATGACAAGGAAAAAACACTATGAAATGAAATGTTTTATTTCATAAAGTAAAATATTCATATTTTTGAGGTATTACTATTTTGTATGCTTGACATTACTTTCTTTACTAATATAAATTATCAACTCTTCCCTACAAAATAGGGATAAACTAAAATGAATACCAACTTACAATACACGAAATATTTAACTGATCTTATAATACAGGTTGGTACATTATTAGTTGAAATAATTTATAATAGTCTTTGAGGAAGCCCAAATGACTAACTGCATTATATTTGGATTAAATGAGGCAGTGATATATTGGAGTCAATAAACAGAGTTCATCCATAATTGTTCTCAAAACTAGCTCCACACTAAAATCTACTGAAGAATTTTAAAAAGTACCAATATTGGGGCTCCACCCCCAGAAATTCCAATTCAATCAACCTAATGTGGGACAAGTATATTTTAAAAGCTCCCTGAATGGATCTAAATATGCAGCAGGAGTTGAGAACCGTTATTTATGGGAACTAGAATGGAAAAAGCTTTCTTCCTACTCAAAGAAATTATATTAGATTGTTGAAGAAGTCCAACTTTCATTTGAAATCCAACTTAATACATAGCAATAAAGAACTATCTCCTTCCATTAGGGAGGCATACTAGTAAAATGAAGTTAGGGTTGAACTCTGCTTCATTAAATGGAGAGAATTAGGGCTAGGAAGATACCTTTAATTACAACCTTCATCTAAATGTCCACGTACTCCTGTGGGCTTGGGTGCCTTTAATGCTTCTTAAAATTTCGTGTACGTAGGAACACTCAGGGTCTTGTTCAGATGCATATTTTTATTCCTAAGTCTGATGTGAGATCTGAGCTTCTACATTTCTAGCAAGCCCCAAGGGAGTCAGATGCTACTAGTTGTTGCACTACACTGGTCACAAGGGCTTAGCACCCTCTTCCCAGCTAGCTGCCTTTTCCCATAGATCAGTGGTTCTCTATCGCATCCTGGCTAACATGCCATCTCTACTAAAAATACAAAAGTTAGCTGGGCATGGTGGTGTGCACCTGTAGTCTCAGCTACTCGGGAGGCTGAGTCAGGGGAATTGCTTGAACCTGGGAGGCGGAGGTTGCGGTGAGCCAAGATCGCGCCACTGCACTCCAGCCTGGCGACAGAGCGAGAGAGACTCCGTCTAAGAAAAAAAAAAAAAAGAAGATGAATGGTTCTCTGTCTTGACTACACATTGGAATTACCCAAGGTGCTTTAAAAATTCTGATTCCCAGACTGCACCACATACCAATAAAGCCAGAATCTCTAGGGAGGGACTTAGGCAACAGTTGTTTGAGATTTTTCCCAAGCAGTTCTAATGTACAGCCACGCTTGAGAACTAAGGCTCTGAAAGCATGTCTAATACTCTCTTTACAACTTTCTCTTATAGATCTTAGCAAAATTTTGGAATTACTCATTACACTAGTATTTGTATCAAAAACACCCAACCTGATTACTTTCAGGAGCTTCCAGGAGAGACCAGCCTTCCTAGTCATACCTATGATTTGCTTCCTGATTACTTCGTTATAGAGGATAGATGACTGTCCATCTCCACATTTACAAGCTACTAGCAAGTCCAACAGTAATCCTTCTTGAGAAGGACAACCAGTATTGACAACTCAGGACACAGAATTCCAGAAATTCTCAAAGCACACACAGCTGAACTGCCCAGAATAACTAACGGGGAAGAGCTGAACATTTTCCATACATTCTTTATTTGCTTTACTTTTATTCATATTTTGTTTAATAAGAAATTAAGAGAAATAGTAATTGAGCACACTGTACTACTGAGTTTACTGATGCAGGGGCAATCCTGTATGATGTTTTGGGGGAATTACTATTTTTTTTTCTCTTTTGAGACAGGGTTTCACTCTGTTGCCCAGGGGGAAGTGCAGTAGCCCCATCACAGCTCACTGTAGCCTTGACTTCATGGGCTTGTGATCCACCCACTTCAGCCTCCCAAGTAGCAGGGACTACAGATGGTAGGCACCATGCCTAGCTAATTTTTTTAAAAAAACAGAGACAAAGTCTTGCTGTGTGGCCCAGGCTGGTCTTAAACTCCTGAGCTCAAGTGATCTACCTCCCTTGGCCTCCCAAAGTGCTGGAATTACAGGCAGGAACCACTGAGTCCAGCTGGGATTATGTTTATTGCTGTTATTTTTGTGTCCCTGTGTATTCTTGTGCTTTTGGTACTTAAAATTTTTTTTAATCACATAGAACCTGTTCATCAAAAAAATCTGATACATAAAACCATCTATTTCATTAAATGTTACTTTTGTTGCTTATTTATACTTTCTCTTATAACTGGTTGAGTCTATATATAATTGGGTCTCAGTGGAAGAGAGAGCATAAAGAAGTGAGGGAGACCAAGTTTAAAAAGGAGTATGAAAAGGTAAAATTGAGGAAATGGTGTGAAACACGGACTGGAGTCCTAGAAACAGTTTGATTTGTTAGGTTCAGCTGCAATAGCTTTTACCCTTTGTTTCACCTCTCCCTTCCTACCACCTGAAAGTATTCTTACTGCCAGTGACCAGTGCTTCCTCACTCTCTAATATGTAAGAAACCGATTAATAAGAAAGCCAACCAGAATCGTGCTGCAGTTTGCAAATGCCGGGTGCAATGTGCCCCTTTATTATTTGAGGAAATGGGACCCCATTCAAAACTCCATGGTTGAATCCCTTTGATAACATTTGAATCCTTCTATAGATTCATGTTCACAGGTCACATGGAAAATACTCCAATGTGACTGCCTTGAGGGGAAAAAATAAGAAGAAAAGAGAAATCTGAGGCCTGTAAAAATGTCATGGAGGTTAAAGTGATATTTATGGCATTAATTGTCACTTACACCCTTTAACCTTTAAACACTCTGTCAATCTACTTGACTTGAAAAAAATAGAATTATACTTTTTGTTATGACATTAATAAACTTACAAATCTTGTTTTATAGACTTTCCAGATTATTCTAACAACAAAAGATCAAGAAATAAATTCAAGAACAAATTTGTGAATCTATAATTTGAGTGTCTAGAAAGTATTTTGTAAAACAGTGGCCAAGAAGCTTCCCTTAGTACTTTTTTTAAACAAAATTTCATCTAGAGATATGGAAAAAAGAAAGGAAACACTTTCAGCCCAGAAGGTGGGAATGTGGTTGAATTACACACACAAAAAAAGAAAGACTAAAAATCCATGCTTGCCACCATAAACCCACCTTCATGTATGTCTTGCTAGGAATATTTTCAGCAAATACAGCTAGTTGAAAATAAAAAATTAATGAAATATCCATTTAATGAAATATCTGATTTCTTTTCAGCCACTTTTTGGAAAATACCAAATTCACTAATTAGTTTGGTACTAACAACTATTTTGTTAATAGAATAAGCCATTATAGCAGCTTATAATAATTTTAAAGTTCTAAAGAAATAAATATGAGATTCTTCTACTTGATTTAAATTAATTAACTGATTATTCCTCCCTATATCCTTTTTATACTGATAACCATTTTAAAAATAATACATCTTGTTAGATTCTAAGTAATAATAATATCAATAATGAATGGTAGACATTTATTCAATGTTATGTATTATTTAAACCAAACCTTAAACAACCCTGTGAGGTATAAAATGATTATTACTACATTGTACATAAGGGCACTGAGGACGAGAATATCTAAGTAACTTGTCCAGGGTTCACAGATGTTACATAACACAGCTAATATTCAAATGCCCATTTATCTGACTCTTAAAACCTAAGCTATTAACTTCTGCAAGCATTATTTAAATCTCGTCTAAAAAGTAATTAAAAAAAAACAGAAGTGTTCTAAACTATTACAAATATTAAAAATTTTAAATCAGGTCAGGCATGGTGGCTCATACCTCTAATCACAGCACTTTGGGAGGCCAAGGCAGGCACATCACTTGAGGTCAGGATTTTGAGACCAGCCTGGTCAACATGGTGAAACCTCGTCTCTACTAAAAACACACACACACACACAAAAAAAAAATTAGCCGGGTTTGGTGATAGATGCCTGTAATCCCAGCTACTCAGGAGGCTGAAGTGGGAGAATTGCTTAAACCCGGGAGGAGGTTGCAGTGAGTTGAGATTGCACCGCTGCACTCCAGCCTAAGAGACAGAGCAAGACTGTGTCTAAAATAAAATAGAATAGAATAGAATAGAATAGAATAGAATAGAATAGAATAGAATAGAATAGAATAGAATAGAATAAAATAATCTTGAAGCCAAAATTCAGAAAAATTCAAGTGCCTAGCAGATATAGGGCAGAAGTGTAAATGTGTGATGCAGCCCAGTGTAAGATAATACAGTGTGCTTGGAGTTAGGGACCAGGATAGCTATGTTTATCTCAAAGTATCAAATTCAAATTAAAAACTACTTAGAGATTGATTAATGCAGAATATAAGCATACTTTGGAGATATTACAGGTTCAGTTCAGTACCACTGCAGTAAAGCAAGTCACCCATTTTTTTGCTTTTCCAGTGTATATAAAAGTTATATTTATACTATACCATATCCTATAAAATGTACAATTTATATTGTGCAAAAACAATTTTACACATTTTAATTAAAAAATACTTTATTGCTAAAATATACTAATGATCATCTGAGGCTTCAGCGAGTTGTAATCTTTTTGCTGGTGGAGGGTCTTGCCTCCCTACTGGTGGCTGCTATCTGATCAGGGTGGTGGTTGCTGAAGGTTGGGGTGGCTGTGGTAATTTCCTAAAATAAGACGAAAATGAAGTTTGCCACATTAATTGACTTTTCCTTTCATGAAAGATTTCTCTGTAGCATGTGATGCTGTTTAGTAGCGTTTTACCCATAGAACTTCTTTTGAAATTGGAGTCAATCCTCTCAAATGCTGCTGTTACTTTATCAACTAAATATATATAATATTTCAAATCTTCCTTGTCATTTCAACAATGTTCACAGCATTTTCACCAGGAGTAGATTTCATCTCAGAAAAGCATTTTCTTTGTTCATCCATAAGAAGCAACTCTTCATTTATTTAAGCTTACCATGTGATTGCAGTAATTCAGCCACATCTTCAGGCTTCACTTCTAATTCTAGTTCTCTTGCTATTTCTACCACATCTGCAGTTACTTCCTCCACTTACATCTTAAACCCCTCAGAGTCGTCCGTGGAGTTTGGAATCAGCCTCTTCCAAATTCCTGTTAATGTTGAGATTTTGACCTCCTCCATGAATCACAAATGCCTTTAATGGCATGTAGAATGTCGGTTTTCAATTTATTTTGCCCAGATTCATCAGAGGAAGCACTATCTATGGCAGCTATAGCCTTACAAAATGTATTTCTTAAATAACAAGTCTTGAGAGTCAAAATTACTCCTTCACCCATGGGCTGAAGAATGGATGTTATGTTAGCAGGCATGAAAACGACATTCGTCTCCTTGTACATCTCCATCAGAGCTCTTGGGTTACCAGAGGCATTGTCAAAGAGCAGGAATATTTTGAAAGAAATATTTTTTTCTAAGCAGTGGTATCAACAGTGGGCTTCTTCAGTAAACCATGCTATAAGCAGATGTGCTGTCATCCAGGCTTTGTCATTCCATTTATAGAGCACAGGCAGGGTAAATGTAGCATAACTCTTTTTCAGAATGAGTGTTGGCTTTAACTTAAAGTCACAAACTGCATTATCCCCTAACTAGAGAGTTAGTCTTTCCTGTTAAGCTTTGAAGTCAGGCATTGACTTTTCCTCTCTACCTATGAAAGTCTCAGATGGCATCTTTAACTGCTTTGTTGACATTGAAAACCCATTGCGTGGTGTGGCTACCTTCATTGAAGATATTGGATAACTTGCTACAGCTTTTACATCAGCACTTAATGCTTCACTTTGTACTTTTGTATACTGGAGATGACTTATTTCCTTAAACATCATGAACCAACTTCTGCTAGCTTCAAACTTTTCTTCTGCAGGTTCCTTACCTCTCTCAGCCTTCACAGAATTAAGAGGCAAGGGCTTGCTCTGGATTAGGCTTTGATTTAAGGGAATGTTGTGGTTTAAGGGAATGTTGTGGCTGTTTGGGTCTTTTATCCAGATCTTTAAGTCTTTCTTCATATCAGCAATATGGCTGTTTTGCTTTCTTATCATTTGTGTATTCACTATAGTAGCACATTTAATTTCCTTCAAGAAGTTTTTCTTTGCATTCACAACTTGGCTGTTTGGCTGGAGGTACCTAGCTTTTGGTGTATCTCAGCTTTCAGTATGCTTTCCTCACTAAGTTTAATCGTTTTTAGCTTTTAATTGAAAATGAGAGATGTGCAACTCTTCCTTTCATTCGAACACTTTGAGGCCATTGTATGGTTATTAATTGACCTAATTTCAACATTGTTGTTCCTTAGGAAATAGGGATGCCCAAGTAGAGGGAGAGGATAGAGAAATGGCTAGTCAGTGAAGCAGTCAGAACATACATTCTCTCTCTCTTCCCTTTCTGAAATGCCAGTGGCAGATATGTTAGATTTTCAACAATGTCCCACTTGTCCAAAAACTCTGTTCATTTTTTTCCCATCTAATTCCATCTTCTTGGGAATGGATCATTTCCAATAAGCCCTTGTCAAGCCTACTCTTGCTTTGTTCATTTCCATTCTGCTGTTAAGACTATCATGTGAATTTTTTAGTACAGATATATATTTTTAAGCTAGTGAAGTGTGTTTTATATTAAATAGTGTCTATTTCTCTGCTGATATTTCCTATCTTTTCATTTATTATGAGCATGTTTTACTTCCTGACCTTGGGAATAGTTTTAATAGCTACTTTAAAGTCTTTCCGGGCACGGTGGCTCATGCCTGTAATCCCAGTACTTTAGGAGGCTGAGGTGGGTGGATCACCTGAGGTTGGGAGTTTGAGACCAGCCTGACCAATATGGAGAAATGCTGTCTCAACTAAAAATACAAAAATTAGCCAGGCATGGCATGCCTGTAACCCTGGCTACTTAGGAGGTTGAGGCAGGAGAATCACTTGAAACTGGGAGGTGGAAGTTGCAGTGAGCCAAAATCGCACCACTGCACTCCAGCCTGGGCAACAAGAGCGAGACTCTGTCTCAAAACAAAACAAAACAAAACAAAATATATATATATATATTTATATATATATATAAAGATATATATCTTTATATATATATAAAGATATATATCTTATATATAAAGATATATATCTTTTTATATATATAAAGATATATATCTTTATATATATATCTTTCTCCAATCATTCTGTCATCTTAGTAGTATCAAGTTGTTCTTTGTTGATTGTCTTTTCTCCTTAGAATGGATTATGTTTTGGTGCTTACTTGTATGGCAAGTAATTTTTTATTGTATTTTGGATACTAAATTCCATTTTTTCTGAAGAGCTTTAATACATTTTTAAGGCAGGCAGTTAAATTGGCTAGACTCACATAGCAAACTCTGTTTCTCCTACAGCTGGCAACAGCTGAAATCCCAGTTTTGTTATTTTAAGCTAAGCTGAACTACTTGCAGTTTGCACTGTGTATGTTTGGTTAGGAGTCAGCCAGAGATTTGGGGAGAACTTATATGCAGAATTTGGGACTTCCTTCCTTATTTCAGGGTTTGACAAACCAACCCCACTTTACTTTACAGGAACTGCATTTGACCTAAACTCTGTCGTCAGATTTTTCAACCCAGCAAGTCTATAGGCTTTCTATTTAGCCAACCCATGACCCAGACTTGAGCCTGTCCTCAGACTAAACATCTTAAAAACAGAAAACTGACTCCATGCTGTTTAATTTTTCTAAATGTTGACTCCCCTCCAGTATCTGCCTGTTTTTGTTGAGCTTCCAGTGTCTTCACATAGGTGTTCTATATGTAGTTCAGTATTTATAGTTGTTATCTGTGAGCATGTTGATTTAATATAACTACTGGGCCATCCTGGAAGCCCCCCCTTTTTTTATACGATGCTGAATAACTTATAATTTACTTAGATATCTTGCTCCTATAAACATAAGTGAGTTAGCCTTCACATTTCTTTACTTATTCTATTGACCTTGCCTTCAAAATATATCTAGAATCTGACCAATTCTCACACCTCTGCTATTACCACTTGGTCCTAGTTACCATTATAAATCTCTTGATTATTTCAGTAGCCAATTAATGGTCTCCCTCCTTCTCCCCTTGCTCTTCTTGCATGATTTACACAAGAAGCCAGAATGTTCCTTGTCATTCTTCTTTTCGGAATCTCCAGTGTTTCCCCACATAATTAAATAAAACCCAAATTCCATACAATGGCCTACAAAGTCTTACAGAATTCAACTCTCATTGCATTTCTGACTTCATCTCATTTTCTTCTCTTTCTTTCTGATGTTACTCCACAACGAAGTAATTTTTCCAGAAAATTGCCCAATATTCTATTTTTTTTTTTTAAAGCAGAGTGCTGGCCAATTAGAATAAATGGATTGTTCTGATTCAGTGCACTGGTGCTGCTTGTATTTTCAGGCTTGCAGTGAAGAGTGAATGACTATTAAGTTTTAATTCCTGTGATTTGTCTAGTGAGTATGATACAATAAGTCTTTAATCTATAGTTGTAGATTTTACCATGTCTTGCCTTATTCATTTTTTCATTTCTCAGCATCTTGTTAAACTCATATACGGTAAAATTTAGCATTCTTATCAATAAAAATGTGAAATAACTTGCTATAAATTTGAGACTTATGCTTTCAGTAGCACAAATGAAGCTAAATACAGTCAAATAGTGCAGTGATTCAGCTGAAATTCTCTAAGCAACTGGCTTATTAACAACAAAGAAAAATTCCCTTATAAATATGCTTTTCATATATATGTACTAACTTTTTGAAATTCTACATTTTAAAAATATCACCAAATCACATTTTTTCAAAAGGTATTTGGGTTCTACCACATCTGGAATGGCCATATTGCTAATAACATTGTCATGTATTCAGTTGCAGTAATGATGGATTAGAAAAGGCACTTTTGAATAATCTGTTAAAGAATGAAAATTCCTTTCTAAATTATTTAAATATATTAACAAACTCTATTCAGAATCAGAATTTTTTAAAGATATTATATTCTGATTGTGAGAAAACATAATACTTAATGTCAAGATGACACTTAACCAGTGAGTTACTGGTAAACTTAAATTATCTCTTTTGTTGATATTTATGATTTACAAGGCAGACATATGTGAGCTAAAACCAATGCTGAATAAGAAAAATGTATTTATCATAAGTATACAAATTTATTTGATCAAATATAATATATCCAAGATCATAATGAAAATCTGATAAATGATTCTGAAATCATGAAGATGTTGACATAAAAATCCTCTATTAAAGGTACATATTTCATGGTTTAATCATGTTATTTGAATAATGGCATTTTATATTAGCTTTTCCTCTCATGTTGAAATATTAGTTGTAACTCATTACATTCAAATACTCAATCACACTAAGCACAAATTCTTTGGTTATATGGCATCTGTTGTTAAAAACCTTAATTTTATATAAGTGTAGTGTATCTTTATATATAACTTCATAAAATTGTATATGTTCTATAGCCTTCCTATTACATACTATTGCCAGATTCTCCTCAATTAAATAATATAATGCTTTTTTTACAGTAAAGTTTTACTGAAATACATTACTAAGTCTTCAGAAGCAAGACAGGAACTATGAGTGAAATGAGACAGTTGGTTAACATCTCCGTCTCCTTTTCTCTTCCGGCCTTTGCATGTCATGTCAGAGGAGAGACAGGTGAAGGAAGGTAGAACAGTGCTATTTCATGTAATATATCCACTAATTTTAGTTCCTAGGAAAATGGCTGTGTTGCTCTGGCCCTATCTCTTTGGGGAGTTATTAAATACTCATCCAGATGGCACCAAATGTTTATGCAGAAGCCAAAGGTTAAGTCTGTCAACAGCAGAAGTGCCTTAGACATGCTTACTAAATGATACTTAAATACCAGCTCCTTGGGGCCCAGATAAATCCAGCTTAAGTGAGAAATTAGGCACAGAGAGGGTGCATAGCTTTTACTCTAAGAAAACTACCTTAAATACCATAAGCAACGGAGAGAAAATCTCAGCTGGTCATTTATAAATCAAATGACATTCAATTAGCAGATGGCCCTGATGCACAAGAGATCATATAGTATTCACATGGGGGAATCGTTGAAATAATTCTTTTTCTAAGTTGGTGTGTACAGGAAACAAAAATAATTGCTCAGTAAGTTACATGGTCCCTTTCCTCCCTTCCTCTTTTACCCACTCACTTAGTTGAATGCTTACTGTGTGCCAGATACTGTGTTAAGCACTGCAGACACAGAAACAAACAATAGTCACTGTCGTTGCATTCAGAAAACCTACGTGGTTTAAGAAAAAGCAACCAATTGGTTTAAGTTGATCATTTTAAAAATGATCATTTGTGAATCGTGTATAAAAAGTTTGCAAGTATTTATACAACTGTGGTTACGTTCGTATTATACACAGACATCTAATTATTTCAGAGAAAATTATTTTTTACCACAATTCTTGTGTTGTAATTTAAAGTTATTAACTTTAAATACATTTGAATCACAGGCTCAACTACTAAATAATGCTTTCTTATTACAATTCCTAAGCAACTATAACAATCTCTTTTTAGGTGAATAAAATAGGAAGGTTCTTGTTATATGCCCACAGAGCGTAATTCCTCTTTCCATTCTGACTAGAATAAATATATGTTCTATAGCCTATATGTATTATAAATATTTATATGTACATATAAATGTATGTATTATAGCATAGTAATTAACAGGCTATTCAATTTAAGATTATTTTAAATTCCTCACATATCAAAACATGAGTTATTTAGACACTTTATGAGTTGCCTAAATTTGAATCAACACTATTAGTTTTCTAAAGTTGCATAATTTATATTTAATTCATTGTTAGTTTTCTGAAACTAGTGATCCAACTCAGTATTGGGATTTCTGAGGTACTAATCTGCCCGTGGAAAGAAGGCAGTTGAAATATTTTTAAAAATCAGTCCTTTTTTTTTTTAATTTGTGGGCAAAAGACATGTAAGGGAATTAGTTGATTAAAAGATAAGTTATTTTTCTATATTACAAAGCTACTTTTATCTACTCTGTGAAGAAATACTGGCGAGTTGATGCTTAAAACCATGGAAATATTTTTGTTTTAGCCTCAGGGAAGATTTATGTTTTGGAAGAACTTACAGTCGGTTCGTTCGACATGGAGGTGATTTATATCTCTTTCATTAGATGAATAATTTGAGAATAGCTCCTTCTGCCCTTCTGTTTATAGTTTGCTTCTGTTTCAAAAGGCATTTTAAATTGTTTTCATCAAAAGTCCAAATTATGCATTTTAAACCTCAATCAGTAAAACTTTCTTTCCTAAAAGTGCTATGCATTGAAAATTTGTGACTTCTACAAAAGAATTACTTTATTTCGTGTTGAAATACTCAGCAATCTGGAAAAATAAATTAAAATGTATTTTAACTGCCATTAGAAAATTATAAAATGGGTAAGCCTTTTGAAAAATTATATGCAGCAAAGCATGTATTTATTTCAGCCATAAATCTACATTAAAATTAGTTTAATTCAATTATATTCTAAGCATTTAAAAATCTTTTGGTAATGCCTTATATTGATATATTAAATGGAACTAAAAAATGATTGGTCTCTAAAAAGGATTAGAATTATATTAATTCCAATTAACTGCTTTTAACAAACCAAAAACCCATGCAGCTTAGCTCGGGAATTACACAGATCAAGGAACCAGGCTACCTGAGTTTGAACCTGACCATGTTTCTTGACCTTTCTGTGTCATCTATAAAATGGGATACTAATATTTCCTATTGCATACTGTTGTAGTGATGATTAAGTGAGTTAATATATGTAAAGATTTTAGAACAATGCCTGGCTTCTAGCAAATACTATTTAACTCTTAGCTATTGTTGTTATTGTTAGTTAATATGCTAAATGTGAATGGCAAAAATATCAATAGCAATGAACCTAAAGTACTTTATGAAATAATTGCTGACAAATGTTTAAAGAGCACTTTTATAAAATTGCAGGGTTTTTATGGGTAGAATTCCTTCATCTTAAGAAAACTATTAACTATAAACTGAATTCTAAGTGTTCCCTTTACAACCAGTATAACCTTCATAAGGATAGGAACCACGTCTATCTTATTTACAACTGTCTCCCCAGAGACTAAAAGTACTTGATGTAGTATAGGTACTCAATAAATATATCTTCTTCATAGGTAGAGGAAACTACCTATGAAGGAAACTACCTATGAAATCCTCCAGATTTCCTTTTGGCGAGTTTCCACCCTACAGGTATAAAGATAGTTCAGAACCTAGAGCAGTTAGTGCCTTACTCACAAGACGAATAGAAATGCAAAAGACTCAGAGCATTGTTGCCAACAACCAACTGTTTTGCATTGCATTTGTTTATGAACAAATCTTAGCAAATGTTGCTCTTTTGTTTACCACAGCCTGGCTAACTATACCGCTGACTCATTCAGCTTACAGTCAGCTCTAGTCCCAGAGTACCTTTTTTCTGATGTTTTGCTATCTTACTTCTCTTCAGTCCATACTGTTGATTTTTCATTCAATTTCTTGTAGAATGCTATCCTATTTCACAGCCACTTCTTAGTTTCCTAATATAATGTATTCTGGAAAGTTTAACACCTTCGTGTATCAAAACTGTCAAGGGTCACTGTGTCTTCACTCTGATAATATTGACCCGTGTCCCCATTGATGGATTAAGATAAAGCACATTCAAATATATCTTATGTTCTAAAGATTTATTTGGAAGTGCAAGTAAAATATATTAGAAGTAGATAGAGTTTGGGGGTCAGACATACTTGCTTTAAGAGCTCAGCTCCACCATTTATTTACCATCTTATCTTTAGGGAATTCATCTTCTCATCTATAAAAGGGAACACTTCCATTTCTTAGAGTTGTTAAAATTAAATAAGATCACATATTAAAGTAACTAGTGGAATTCCTGACACACTAGCAGGTATGCAATACATATCAATTCTCTCTCCCCTTCCTAATTTACTATTGTGAATGTGTGGAGGTCATCAAAGAACGTATTGAAATGATATTGAAATGTTGCACTAGGGCTTCCACATTTTGCTTCTGTGCAAACATGGGAGTCTTTTTGTTTGATGTGCATTATCCTTTTACTTACTATTGTTTGCTTGTTATGGTTCTATAATATGCACTCTATATTTGAGAATACATTGAATCTCAAATTATCTTGATTTACTCAAGGACCGTTTTTAGAAGCTTGAAAATAACATTCTGATTGCTCCATTTCATTAAAATATTAAAACACCAGTTGTAATTTACTTTCATGCCAACTTTCTAGTGACTGGTAAATTGAAAATTAGGGTTTTCTTCTAACTGATAGATTCACCATCTGATTATTTGGAAATCACATACTACCCATATTACAAACCCAATAGACTAGAAAGTGACACTGGAACAACCTGAGCATGTATGTAACACGTCATAACTAATCTTATTAATGTTGTTAGTACTGAATTGAAGTTACACTGACACAACCTTAACTTATTAGTCCATAAAATTAGGTAGTTTGACCAATTAACCCTGTTTCCAAAAGGTTGTATTTAAAAGAAATATTTGTATATGGAATTATTTGTTCATTGACCTGCAACATAATTCCCATAGAAATGAAGTTAACCCTCAGATGTATTTAAATATCCTATTTCTAACATTTTTAAGACTCAGTCTTTTTTGTCAGTATAAAAATTGCCAGCATTTATTTTTCCATTTAACATCCACAAATCGTCAATAAATAAACCATGCAACTACGTTTCACTTTATTTAGTGCACATATTACCAAAATTAACCATATCGTTAATTCTTAATTCATAGGGAGGGAGATCTCACAGATTTTATGAATGAAGAATTAACTGTAAATATTTAAGGATCCATCTTAATATTTTTTCAAATAAGCATTTTTTCAAATGTTCTGCAGAATTAACAAGACTTGTTCGATTTGTAAAGTCATTCTGCTTGGTTCTGTCACCAATAAGTACAAATTGAGTCTAATGATGACAAAATAATGATAAAAAGATATTTCGACCAGGTGCAGTGCTCGTGCCTGTAATCCCAGCGCTTTGGAAGGCCAAGGCAGGTGGATTGCCTGAGATCAGGATTTCAAGACCAGCTTGGCTAACCTGGCAAAACCCCCTCTCTACTAAAAATACAAAAATTAGCTGGGTGTAATGGTGGGCACCTGTAATCCCAGTTACTCGGGAGGCTGAGGCAGGAGAATCACTTGAACCCAGGAGGCGGAGGTTGCAGTGAGATGGGATTGCACCATTGTACTACAGACTGGGTGACAAGAGCAAAACTCCTCTCAAAAAAACCAAAAATGTATATTTCACATGATATGAATAACAATTTTTTGTCATCCAAATTATTGACAAACCACTGCAATTTGAGAAAAGCTTCTGTTAACAGTAACGACAACTTCTCTTCTTTGTACTTTAGAATAAGTTGCCAGTTATGAAAATTAGGCAATTCTTTACTATTTCAAGTGCTAAATTTGAATCTGCATGTAATAAGTAAACTTTGAGTATTAGCTTATTTGCCTTACCTTGTTTAATGTTTTAAATAAAATCATAGTATTTTCAAGTAAATTTATTTACAGGATTAAATAATCAAACAGTACTGTTAAAGGCTTATAATAAAAAATAACATTTCAATAAATGCATTTGGGGACAACTACATAGCATTTGGGAAAACACAAATTTGGGTTTGTACATGACTACTGTGACAAAAAAAAAAATATCATATGGATCAAGATTTTAAAAGTGAAAACTAAACCACAAAAGTCCTAAAGAAAATATAAGAATTTTGAAAATAATTAAGCATAACTTTTAAAATATATTTTAAACCAGAGGCATAAATAGAAAAACAGTAGTATATTTTACTGCATGAACAAACAACTCCTATATGGGGTAAAAATACCCCACTAAACTAAATCAAATGGCCAGCTGGGAAAAAAATATTTACAACTCGCATCATAACAAAGGACTACATATCCAAATATAGAGAGAAACTCCTCCAAATCAATTTTTTTTAAATCCCAAGAAGAAAAAATAATATGGCTTTTAAACATATGAAATAGACCTAAACATATAAAATAGACCTAAATTCACTCATAGTTTTAAAAATGTGTAAACTAAAACACCTCTGTGATACTAGTTTTCGCTTATAAGATTGGAAGTGGTCAAAAAGTTTGATAGTACACTGTGTTAGCAAATGTTGAGAAACACACCTATATATTTAAGGCACATAGGTATGGATATAATCTTTATGGAGGGCAATTTGATACTGTCTATCAAAGTTTCACTCTAGTCTCATTCATTTATAAGATTACTCATGTACCAGGTTGTTCATTTCCATATTGCTTGTAATAGTAAAAAGAATAGAGACAACCTAGATGTCCAGCTATAGGTGAATGGTTAATAAAATTGTAAAACTATTTTTATTTAAACAAATATAAAATGTCCACATTTTTTGGCCTGGCCTGGTGGCTCATGCCTGTAATCCCAGCACTTTGGGAGACTGAGGCCGGCGGATCACCTGAGGTCAGGAGCTCAAGACCAATTTGGACAATATGGTGAAACCTCATCTCTACTAAAAATACAAAAATCAGCCAGTCGTGGTCATGGGTGCCTATAATCCCAGCTATGCAAGAGGCTGAGGCAGGAAAATCACTTGAACTTGGGAGGCGGAGGTTGCATTGAGCCAAGATCACACAGCTACACACCAGCCTGGGAGACAGAGCAAAACTCCGTATCAAAAAAAAAGAAAAGTTCACATTTTAATGACTGTAAATATTGTCATATGCAGAGTCAATTGGTGTACCTTTTCTTTCTTGAATAGTTTGTCATTTGTTTTGGGTTTTTTTTTTCTTTTTTTTTTTCTGGCATTTCTAATTCTTTCTATTTTCCCTATTATTGCCTTCCCTATTTTTCAAATTTTCTCATTGAGTTTCTTGTTTTCTGAGAGTACCTTTCAGACCTTCTATTCCATCTGTTGTAGGCAGCTTTCTAAGCCATCTGCAGAATTCCCATTCTGTGACTACCTTTATTTTTTTTTTTTTTTTCTGAGTTGATTCCACTGCCACTTCTTTTCCTTGTCATCTCCTTTCTTGGTTTTACTCCTTCATTTATGTGAACATATCTTTAAACAAATTATGGAAACAATTTGAAAGAAAGGTACGTCTTCTGGGATTTTACACATCTAAAAATGTTTTGTTTTGTTTTGTTTTTTCACTTTCACACTTGATTGATAGTTTATCTGAGCATAGAATTCTTGCTGGAAAATTAGTTCCCTAAGAATTATAAAGATTTTTCTCGAGTGTCTTCTACCACATGTTACTGCTGAGAAGTCTAAGGCCTATGGATTCCTTTTCCTCTTGAGTTTCCAAGAAGGGAGAAAACAAGAATAGTGGTGTCTGCCTTATTTACCATTCTTCTCCTGAAACTTCATTCAATAAAGCAGAAGGGAGGGACATTTTCTACGTTTCCTTTTTGGTTAAGTAGAACTACACTTACCTCTTCTCTTTCCCCTGTGCCTTGTGATTCATGATTGAGCCCTAGGATCTATGAGAGCATCTCCTGATGTGTAGTGATGAAGCACTTGATATTTAGACGCTCTTCTCCCAATAGAGCCTACTTTTCATTCCATTGTCTTGTGTGAACTCAACAATCCTTATACTATTGCAATCTTAATCCTCCCGAGAAAATGGATGCTTCTGGCAGAAAGGAGGAAGACCAGTAGAAAGAAGTTAAAAAGAGACAATACTTCCATCTATATTTTTAAAACTTAGAAAAATTTATTACAGGATGGAGCATTTTTCTCCTCTTAAATGTTTGATTTTCAACACCTCACTCAATTGCAACTTGAGTGATAGTGTATAAACCATTTTCACAGTTATCAGCATTAAATACCTATGTCTTTCATGTAGTATGTGAGTATCTCTGTACTGATTTATTTTTTAAGCCTAAAATTACTAGATTAGGTTTCCCATGGTCTAGTCATTTATGTTGCATAACCCAAATGCAAAAGTTACCCATGACATTAAATCTGAAATTACATGTATATCATGTTGCCCATTCTTCCAAAAACATTGGAAGACATTTTAAAACCACATATGTATAGGTTGTTCCTTCCGTCTGCAGTAGAACCATGTTTCCACGTGGTCACTGACTTTTCACAAAGCCAATTCAAAAATTCAGACTATTACCATCATCAGACAAATCATTAAAATGGAGTCAATCATATGCCCACTCACATAAATCATTAAGACAGATGATACAAATGGATTTGACAGACCATGACCTACCAATTTTTTACTTGTCAGCAGAGCCTAGAGTTAACTGAAATCAAACCACTTCATCTATTAGGTTAATGCCAAAATATAACAAATCTGTACAACATTTTTCATAGTTAAGAATAATTTAAAATACGAAATTACCAAAATATGAATGTGCTTATGATAAATAAGTGCAAGTAAACCCAGAATAATTACCAAACCTAAAACTACGTTATTAAAAACAATTTAAGTATTTTAAATAACTTGATTGGTTCTATTTTTTATTAATTAATGGTTTGTATAGATACGTTAATCTCTTCTGTTCATGTTGTTTTTTCAGAAAGTAAGAATTTAATCCTAATCAATGTGAGATACATTAAGGAACGCAGGTTATATGTCTTCTTTTAATGAAGGGCAAACTCCTCCAAATATAAGCATAGCATCTATTTTGCAATACTGCCACATAAGAAGTAAAAATAACTTGGATTATTTGGTATCAAGTGGGATTTGTAGATGAAGAATATAATTATCTAAATTAGATTTTCCATAGCTATAGCAGTTAATATTCTAACTGCTGCAGAAGTACCAAGAGAAGTGCAAAGAATCAGAATCTTAGCAGTCAGTCATCCATTCGACACCTACTAACTGCAAGGCACACTGCTGGATAATATGTAGCATGGAAAGTGAGGACATACACAACTTAAAAAATGGAAAGTCTCATAATAGGAGCAAAAATTATTTTTAGAGGAACGTTTATGAGAAGTACAGATATCACAACATCATTCCAGATTCACAGACTCTATGTTCTATTATTCAATTAAAAATGTTTTTAGCTTTATTGGCTTAATCAATAGTGACAGAGAACGAGTTATTTCAGGATCTATTTAATAAAAAGATAAGTTTTCTGAGTTCAAAAAACGTGGGAAGAGATTATAATTAAAATATATTCCTGCAACCACATGGAATGATCGTATTTCATTGTGTCCCATGTCTGAATGATTCCAGGGCTCCATATGAAATTGTTAAGTTTTAAAAGCACTATGTGTAACCCCTAATTTTTGAATTTTTGAAGGCAGGATAAAATTGTCCACCCAATTAGAGAACTGGCTTACTACAATTGGTAATGATTGAATCATTCTTGTCCACCCTAATATTTCACGAGATTTTCTTTCTAGCACAGCTCTTCCTATTCTCTCTTATCAGTGCTTCCGGGGAGATTTGTCAAGGCCTTTATTAGTGTGTGGAAGAGACACTAGTGTTCCTTGTTTCACAGATATCTATTTCCTAGCACACACTGACTACTGAGTTTGATAAAAAGATAGGCTTTTATATAAACATAGAATTCCTTTTCTAAACACTTATGCACCCTCAGGAAAATTTTTTTCTTATCATAATTGGATGAAATAACATAAAGCTGGTCACCCTTTAATTTATTAACACAAACATTCTTAAATTCCACTTTTCAGAACTAATATAAAAGTCACTTCCTTTCTGGCTTCTCTAGAGGTTAAAGAAAATTATGGCACTAATAGAGACATGAGGAAAGTTAAAATTAAAAAAAAAGAAAAGTTACGTCTTGAGACTGGACTATATATTATATTTTTACTTATTTGCATTTTTTCTTTTATAAAACTCATTTCATGTCCTAGAACAATTCATTTTCAAGAGAAAAAAGTACACATGCAAAACAAAATTTCATTCCAATGTCTCCAACTTAAAACTTTATTCCTGTTATTCCCATGTTAAAGGCACAAAATTTTCTGTAAAAACAGATATATTCTGTTTTCCATTTTAATTTCATACATTCTATTTGAAACACAGAAAATCCTCTAGTAGTAGTTTAGAATTTATGCAGATTCTGCTTAATCTTATGTTTCAAGTCTATGAAGCATATTCTAAAGTAATAATCATAACACTTAAAATACACTTGCATAACATTTTTGTTGAAGTGGGTATTAGGTATCATATGCACTGCAACATTCCTGGCAAGGGAGTGCACGTAATACTTTAAAATGAAACTTTCCTTTTTCACTTCAGCTCCTTTTCTTGATTGAGAAGCTATAAATGTATCTTGCCTCTTTTCACAAATGAAAATGTGTTCATACGTAATTAATCTACCCTATTAACTCTACAAAACATCTGCTATATTTGTTAAACACTTCAAACTTCTGTTCGGAACCAGTTAATTCTAAGTAATTTCTCAGTTAAATATTTACATGGGCTTCCATGATGATAAACTCTAGCTTGTCTTAAATAATCAGCAGATTGTCCGGAGAGCTGTGTGAGATGTAACACATTGGAATAGCTATCCACTGGAACTTAAAATGGTTAGCTGGCTTGGACTATTTTTTGCTTATTTTATCTTAGCCAAAAGAGGTAACAGCCTTATGAATTCCATTCTTTGTCAATATTTTTAATGCCCAGAATTGTGTTAAAAGGAAAATGAATACCTATGTAGACCTATGCAGATGTTTATATCGTGAAAATGCTAAATCCAATCTCAAATGTCTCTTTCAGAAAAGTGATAAATCTGTATGTGTGCAAAGTTTTAGAAATAACTCAATTTACAGTTATTTTTGTAGCCAGCTAAGTAGATTAAAAAGTGGAAAACATTGATAGGCATTTTTCTTCAGCGAATTAAATCAAAGAAGAAAAAAATCCACAGGTTTTGCAAATGTGCTGTGTGTACAAAGATAATTAAGAATATGATTCTCTAACTGGACAAATTATATAAATCTGTAAAACATCAGGTTTTGATCAAAAATTGGAATAAGTTCCACAACAGAGATGCTGTTACAGTGGTAAATGATTAATTTGTAAATGAACTATAAGGCAGTGTTACTCATAGACATCAGAGAATAGAATGATCACTTCAGACTGAGGAAGACAGACAAGATTGAAAGTTGTCCAATGTGGTATTTAAGTTCAAGTTTTGAAAATAAAAATGATTATATAAAGAGCAGAAGTCAGTTCTCCAACACCAACACTCAGTATTGTTCTAACTTGGTGTTTTCTTCTTTACAATATGCCAAATGTTTATTGAGTTCCTTCTGTAAGTGTTGCAGAGGATAGAAAGAAATGAGCCTCTGTCCTCTAGAGCAGGGGTCTCCAACCCCCAGGACAAGGACTAGTACCAGTTCGTGGCCTGTTAGGAACTGGACCACATAGCAGGAGGTGAGTGGTGGACAGGCTAGCAAGCTTCATCTGTATCTACAGCCACTCCCCATTGCTCACGTTACTGCCTGAGCTCCACCTCCTGTCAGATCAGTGGCTGCATTAGATTCTCACAGGAGCAAGAACCCTATTGTGAACTGTGCACGTGAGGGATCTAGGTTGCGTGCTCCTTATGAGAATCTAATGCCTGATGATCTGTCACTGTCTCCCATCACCCCTAGAAGGGACCGTCTAGTTGCAGGAAAACAACCTCAGGGTTCTCACTGATTCTACATTATGGTGAGTGTATAATTATTTCATTATATATTACAGTGTAATAATAATAACAGAAATAAAGTACACACAAAAAAATGTAATGTGCTTGAATCATCCTGAAACTATGCCCCCATCAGGGTTCATGGAAAAATTGTCCTTGGTGCTGAAAAGGTTGGGGACCACTGCTCTAGAGCTCATGGTCAACTAAAAGGATAAATGAAGCACACACATAATGACCTTTACAAAGCCAGAATAAGGAAGAATTGTGGGAGGGATTCTGAGACAAATGCTGAGCTCTATCCAAGTTCAATTTAGGTACACTGGAGGTTAAGTATGTCTGTAATTTTCATACTAAGTGATAGATAAATCCACTGTTTGACTTTACTAAATGGGAGGAACAGTGTCCTGGATCATTATAAATAACCCTGCCAGAATTTTAATTTGTTAGTTTGCGAATAGAAATTATTTTTCTACAGTTGATTGATCTCTGTTTTACTAATGACAATATTAAAATTATTTTTGCTTTGTCAGTTTCAACTAATGTTGAATACTGTGCTCAAAACTATTCTGAAGATTAGGAGAACATGGCTAGAATTACAAATTGGTCTTGGATCATTCAAATAGTTAATGATTCATCAAGGATTAAAAAAGAATTTCCTCAATTTTTATCAAACCCCTAGCTGGGTCCTAGACTTAACAAAAGTGAGGAGGAGGAGATCAGAGTCTTGATAACATCTGGTAGGCCCATAAGTGGTTTATGTATGTGAGTTGGTGCCATATCTGACTACTTGAGTCTCACATACAAAAGATTATCATAAATATTTTTTGAGTTTGTTAAATACATTCCAAATCAAATGTTATATTTTTGCATTAGGTAGACTTTGCTACATAACTTCTTTAAATAGTAAAGGGAGTAGATTATTGATTATATGTGTCTCAGAATTAGGTGTACTCCCTGATGTGTGTATGTTTTAGTAATTCATGTTTAAAAACACTGAATGAGCTGTCAGCATTTGGATGAATATAAAAAATGTTATATATTAGTTTGACTATTCATGAAATGATAATAGTTGTCCTAAGGGTAGGAGAGAAGAGTTTAATCTAGAGCCAAGATCATGTCAGTCTTATAAAAAAAGACACAATGCTCTGTAATTATGTTATAAGTAATACTTGGTATATTTGAATTTCAAAATTTGATTTTCTTATAAACACTAGGAATTTGCCATTTTAAACTTGGCCTAATTATCCAACATTACTTGATTATATATCATTTGGCAGGTTTTGTTGTTTTTTTTTGTTTTTAACTACAAAGGGAACTGATTACTTCTTTTCTGTTGTTTTTTTTTCTTTCCTAAATCAATAAAACATAGGCTCCATATGCCCCTGTAATATTAAATTGCTCCCAAAGTAGATAAAAGAAATGAGAGTGATAAATACATAAATTTCATTCAACTATTGTGGAAAAGGAGTAAGAAAGATTTGGGGGAACTGTGAGAACTGACGACATATGCAGAATTTTTTTTTGTACTAACACTTTAAAAAATATAGTTACAATAATTTATACTGAACTCTGAGAATATTAATCAAATGAAAGCCATCTGATTGAAAAATTAAAATACATATATCACTTTTTTATTCAAAATAAAATTAGATGGTGAAATTAAGCATGTATGACATTCATGAAAATTTAGTTTGTATGAAAAAAATTAAAAATGAATATATACATAATAAGTAACTATGGATCATGATGAGTACATCTGGCATTTTAGTTTCAACATAGCCATCACTTTTTAGAAAAAGGTCATATTATAAAAATGAATCTTAATTATTTTAAAATTAGATAACACAAGAATTTCTTCTGGAATAAGGGGGAATAAATTTACATTTATTTGCATTTGTATTATCCGATTTTTCATTTATTTCAAACCATTTAAGGCACTTAATAGATGATGGGTTAATCATAAATATTTGGAAAACTTTTTGAAAATTACTGCCTTTACCCAAAAACTTTCATTAGAGTGGATGAGTTCCCCAATGTGAATTGTCATTTGGCCATTAACAGGCACATACCATGATGAATAAGATATAGATTCTATTATAGATTAGAGCCTGGTGAAAGAAACAAATCATTACATGAATAATCACTTAAATGAATTAGTGGTAAGTATTTTAAAGAAAAAGTGCAAGTGCAAGGCACTGTGAGACTGAAACAAGGCATTGTCTCCAAGTGGCAAATCAGGGAAGATCAAGCCTGATTTTCTTAGGATCAGTTTGGCTGTGATGTGAATGGAGGGAGCAGTGTGTAGAATCAACTAGGAAACTCTTACAGGTAAGCAAGAACATGGGAGCAGTAGGAGTGGAGACAAATGGATGAATCCAAACCTGTCTTGGAGATAAAGTCAACAAGATTTGGTAACTGTATGTGAGAGAGAAGTTTGAGAGAGTTGAGTGTGGAGAATGAGTTCTAGATTTCTGGCATGAGCATGAAGAGAGTGTGGTATGGATTTTATTGATTTGGGGCATGGTGGAAGAGGATCCAGTTTTGGAGGGAGGATCCTGAGTTCAGCATTTGATGAGGTAAACTGTGGATGCCTGTGAGGTAGCAGCGGTTCTATCAAGCAGGTAGTGGGTCTGAATGCAGCTCAGAGATAAACTGGAGTTGTAGATCTGGGCATTGCTGGTCTAGAAAATCCAACACTCACAGATGTATGAGATCAATGTGAGAGAATGTGGACTGAGAAGAAAATAAGACTAAAATCTACCACATTTAATGGTTGATTAGGGAAGAAAGAAGCAACAGGAAAGAAGTAGTCATAACTGCTGAAATTCTTTTTAAATGGCAATATCATCATTTTTAATTTCATGTGGAGTAAGAATTTCTGTCAAAGAATCAGGAGACTTGACTTCCAGATTAATACCTGGGATTTCCTAGGACTTTGTTATGATCTGAAAAACAGAATGTTTATTTTCCCTACCACTTTATATTATTATGAGAAAGCAGTAAATAATATTTTTAATATTAAAAGTTCAATGTTATGAGTAGACACATGTTTGAAGCCAACACCATAATCATGCATTTCCTTAGAATATACTTACAAAGCTACTCTCAACCAAAAATGTAGTTTTATTTATAGAGTTTAAATGTATAAAGAGGTATTTTTTTCTGCTTGGAAATATTGTTACCACTTATTTACGGTGGTTTGTTGTAACATGGTTCCAATCATATGGGATTCTTCACTGGCAGTGAACATTTGGTCTCACACCTGGTGCGGGACTGCCTTTTTTCCTTTCTGGAGTTAGCTACAAAGATAAACCAGTCAAAGAAGGGCAATTCATCATTAATACATTATATAGTTCAACCTTGAAAGAGCTCAAATTACTTTAAAAGTTTGTTTTAATAAACACAATAATTATTAATTTTCACAACATTCTTTGTGGGGCAGATGTACTTGAAACAGTCTATTAACATGTGTCTCTTTTTCCTCATAGGGTTCCCTGGGGATACAAGGCCCCCAAGGTCCACCTGGAAAAGAGGGTCAGAGGGTAAGTAAACTTGGAACAACTGGTAGGCATTACTAACTCAGGGGCTACTTATTTCAGAACACTAATGAAAATGAAACGGAAACATAGCAAGCAGATGGACATATGGAGAGTATCAACTATCCAAAGACTGAAATTTGAGATTTGAGATTTTGACAGAGGTTTTGCAATTCAGAAAATTCTATGTTTCTCAAGATTGGCAGCACAAGTGTAGAGGTATTGTTTGAATAAAATGAATTAGCCCTAATTTGATCTACAGCACTTAGGTCATATTTTTAGTTTTTGAATTAAGTTGATGAGTATCTTTGTGGAGGTCCAGGCTCTTTATTAATTCCATAAAGGTTGTGAATGTTAACTATATTCTTTATTCAAATTAAATTATTGATTTACTGGCTTTTCATAACTCTCCTTTCATTGCCATTTATTGCCTTTAACTGAGACAAAATAGTAGCAAATAAATTGTTGTTGGAATTGGTAGTAGAGCAATAACCTCCTGTTTCTAGTCCAGTTCAATTTCATTATTCCCCATTAAAAGGAAGCCCTGCAGTGTTATGACAACTGGTCAGCTTCATATGAACAGTGGGCCCGATTCTTGTAGTTTACTGTTGTTATTATCATTTTCAAATCATTTTAAAGTCTCAAAAAATCTTGTGTGTCCTTTCTCATATGCTTATTTATGGCAGTCTTTGAACTAAATAGCACAGGTTCTGTCAACTTCTGTTCCCTTGTTGATGAACATTCCATGACTTAGAGAGTTTAGATGATTTGCCTAAACTTGAGCTTCTGACTCTAGTCCCACATTCTCTTTTATTATTAACCCCAAATATGTTTCTTAGACATTCTCATTTATTATTCCCAGTTCTGCCTTCTGTAAAATAAGTCTCTTTCCTCAACTACATTATAGTCCTTCACATATTTGAGGGTCAGTGGTGTATTGTACCGAGATTTACCTTTTATCAAGTTAATAAAATCCCAATTCTCCTAACTTGTTCTCTTATCATATGGATTCTGGACTCTCCAACATGCCAATAATCTTTGCCAGAAAACACTCATTGGCTTTCCAGAGGTGTCAAGAACAGGACTGGATACATGTGGTCTTACTTAGGGCACAGTAAAATGAGGCAAGTACACCCCATACCGCAGACAATGTGCTTCTATTATGGCCTAAGGTTGAGCCAATGCTTCTTTGTCTGGTATTGTACTTTTGACTTGTACTGACATGTGGTCAATTAAATGCTTCTACCTTTTCATTTTAATGAAAGCTGTTAAGTCAGGTATTTACCCAGCCTATTGTACAGTTGCCGTTTTGAATCACAGAATAGGAACTGATCCTTGTTAAATTTCATCTTTCTTGATTTTAATCCCTAGTAGCATTCTGTTCTTTGGGGGCTTTTTGCTTTTAAAAAATGATTTGAATCCTGTTTTCCAGTGAAATATCTCTCAGCTTTATGCCGCTTTAAAATCTGATAAGCCTACCTTCTGTCTTCATTCAAATCGTTAATCAATCCTGAACAGAACATGGCCTGACAACCCTGTGTAACACCAGCCTAAGCTACCATCTTTCCCACCATTGATGTCCTTGCAGTGTGGCAATCAAATCATGTACAAATGTATTTGAACCCTACCACCTTCCCACCCACATTTCTTGATTTGGTTTGTAAAATAATTATGACAGACTTGTTAGATACTAGCTGAACTGAAAAGATATTTAAATGAGGCTTTTTAAAAATAATAATGCTTCAAATTAAAATTGTACCCTATCAAAGCTTGCATTTTATAAGAAAGTAGATTAAAGAATAAATTAAACATGTATTTTCCATGATAGTAATGAAGGAAATTAGTTAAATTGTAAAGTTCAATCACTATTTTATTTAATTTACTCCATTTATAAATGTGTATAGTCCAGATAATTTTATATTACTTTTATTTTATCTTCTATCAAGAGTAACATAATGTCAGAAACTAAAGAATGTAATAGAACTTATAGACACTTTTAGGCATAGTTTGTCATTATTGCTACTGTCCTTTCACAAACGCCCTATGTATCAAAAGAAGTAGCTAGAGCAGGTATTATTGACATTATCCACATTTACAAATGATTATATGCATGTGGATTATATCCGTAGATGCTCAGTGATTTATTCTACTTTATAAGCTACTTGAATGGGAAGCAAATGAATTTTTTAAATGAGCATTCTTACATATTTACATTTAGGTCCACCTGAGTGCCAACATTTCTTCTCACCTCTATAGTTAAGGAGTACTCAGCTGTTTCGGACATATAAATGTACTTGTACGTGTATGCCTGTGTATATACATATGTGTGTATACATACAGATGAACATTCTGAAAGCTAAGACCAGTAATTTTTCTATTTCACTAAAGTTTGCAGTAGAAAACAATAGTGAGAAAAATCTAGGAATTTAAAATCATTTTTTATTTACTCAGTGTTAAAAAAAACTCTTGTTTTTTGTTTATGAGTGTTTGACCAAGAAGGTATTGACTGTCATTAAGTCTATTTAAATGAAACATAAAGTATGTGAAGTTTTATGCACTTCATTCCTAGACATAATGACTTTAATGAAAGCAGAACATTTAATTTTAAACAAATCATTAGCTTGTTGATTTTCCTCAATGATTAAATAGGTAGTAGCTACTACTCTACCAATATCTCACAATTATGGTGAGTTTCAAACATGAGTGTCACATTTAAACATGCTTTGAAAATTATCAAACATTATAGAAACATGTTAATATTGCTATTATTATTATTAAAGACATAGGATTCTGATTGATGAATTCCTTTTCTTTTTCTCTTTAACTCTATGTGTAGTTTCCTATAAGCATATAGCAACACTATCTTTTTGCAAGTACCACGCTAAAGTCCTGTTTGAAATTTTGATTAGTTGATTTGATTTTTAAAATTATCCTTTAAGCTGCTAAATCTTAGTTTATAAAGTGTTCATTTAATAAAATGTAGAAGTAATGGACTTCTTATACTTAAAAGCTATTCTTAACCTTAACAATGTTCTGTGACAATAGGTATCTGAAATTTATGGGTTCTTTTATTTCTCAACTTCCTGATTTTCCTTTTTTGGATCTTTTATATGCCATTATTTATTTATTTACTTTATCTTCTTGAAGCCCTGCAAGCAAAATGTTGGGTTGACATATTTTTTAGTCTTACATCCTTTATGGATTCACACAGATTTTAGAATTCAATGAATGTTGAATATTTCCCCTAAGCTACAGGTGAGAATATTTCAGATCACAATGAAGGAGAAGAGAATGGCGTCAGGTGTGGGGGACCTTCCTGGAAGTTAAGAGGGGGTTTAATCCATCATGAGGCGGAAAAAGGCTGGGAGAACCTGGCCACTACAGGACCAAGAAGTCAACAGAAGAGTGGTTCTAGATTCATGAAGGGTTCAGCAGAATTAAAATTTGGAACAGTGTAAGTGGAGTGATGCTGGATAAGAGAAGTGGCTGGAATTGGTGCCAATGGAGAGAAGTTCAGTTGAGTAGTGAGCAGGGCACTGGAAACAAAAATCTCAGGAAAATGTAGGAAATTAGGGCATGAGTTGTGAGGAAGGAGAGGCAAACAATGGAGAATGTGGTGGAGAGGAAAGGACAGGAACTGGGTGGAAACCCAGAGAAGTATCTTCGTGAAAAGTGGAATATTTCAGGTAGCAGAGCATGTTCATGGATGTTAACAAGAAACATTGCAAAAGAACTGGCATTATAAAAATTCCCTTTAAGGTGTAGTTTACTTGTAGGATTTCTTAATGTGCCTAACAGACCCTCCCCAAAAGTAAAGAAAACAATAATTGTTTTTACGTAACCTTCAATTTTCATTTTTTAGTCACATTAAATGCATGTCTGGATAATCTCAAGGTTAGCGTGAACCTACCCTGGTCTTTTTAAAAGAAGTTCCTCTAGTTCTCTGAAAAAAAGACATTTACTGGTGAATCAACTAGTTATTGCCCCAAACAGAAGTTTGTGTGGTTGGACCAAGATGATGCCTCACACTTGCATTCTGTTGCTCGATCCTAATTTTGATCCTGAGCAGAAACTTTATGTTTTAAATTCCCTGTAACGTACCCCTCTATCCTGCCTGTCTTGCTCTCAGTTTATCCTCTCTGCCTGTGCCTGTCCTTTTTACCCTCGCTGGGCAACTATCCTCTTGATTGCCTCCTTGCAACATTTTTGTGCAGGTTTTACTTTCCCTTGAAATGCTTGCTCCAAGCTGGCTTTGAAGCTGTGTCTGGAGTCAGGATTCCTTGCATTCTAAACAGCACAGAGAACATCTGCCTACCCACCCCTGCCCCCATCAAGATGTGTTTCTTTGCACCAGCTCACACTTGATGGCAAAGGGGCTGGGTCACATATCCTCCATGAGCTGGGAGCCTACAAAAGTACAGGAGGGCAGGGCAAGCAGCATGTCTACTTACATCTTAAGGTGCAAGCAACTTGGAATTTAGCATACAGGTTGCACCACAGACTTTGGAGCCAGATTGCCTGGATTTTATTTATTTATCTATTTATTTATTTATTTATTTATTATTGAGACAGAGTTTTGCTCTTGTTGCCCAGGCTGGAGTGCAGTGGTGCAATCTCGACTCACTACAACCTCCACCTCCCGGGTTCAAGTGATTCTCCTGCCTCAGCCTCCTAAGTGGGATTACAGACATGCACCACCATGCTCGGCGAATTTTTGTATTTTTAGTAGAGATGGGTTTCACCACGCTGGTCAGGCTGGTCTCAAACTCCTGACCTAAGGTGATCTACCCTCCTTAGACTACCAAAATGCTGGGTTTGCAGGCGTGAGTCACACAGCACCTGGCCCAGATTGCCTGAATTTAAACCCCAGCTTTACTGCTTATTAGCTGTGTGATCTTGTGTGAATTCCTCAGCCACTCTGCACCTCACTTGCCTCCTTTAGAAAATGGAGATGATAATAACGCCTACCCCACAGGGCTGTGATGAGGTGTAGGCCATGTCGGTGTTAGCTGCAGTCATCATTCTCATCCCTAGCCTAGTGATCTCAAGATGTTTATAGAAGGGAATGCAGGTATACAGATTCAGAATATTAGTACTTTATTAAGGAGAATGTCTAATTGATCAAGAAAAAATATTTAAGATAAAATGACTTTTTTTGCTACTACTCTGTTGAATCTATTTTATTTAAATTTTACCTGAATCTTACTTTATTTAGATGTCCATGCCCATTTTATAATGCCCCAGAAGCTTCAGGCCCAGTGTTGATCTAACTTGATAATAAAATTAAGTACGTAAAAATGTCTGCAAGGTAGAGTAGACTATTGCCTTTTCCTTAAAAAAGGAGATGAAGATTGGTGTCATCATTGTGGAGTAGCTGAGACCTCAAAATTTGTTCGAGGGACAAATTCTGCTGATCATGTATAAATTTACCAGGACTTTCATGTAAAATTTACACTTGGTTTTTCTTTTGGTTTGATTCTGAACTGGTTGATATACTTTACCTAAGAAAACAGAAGTAGTGAATTATGTTTTTAATAAGTACTGGGGTGTATTGATCTCATTAGGTAAAAGGACATCAAAGTCACTGCTTCTATGAAATCAACACATACAACAGGACTCACCTAAGCAAAATTTTCCTTAAGCTTATTTGTTTTTATGAGGCTTAGAATATTTTTCAAGTGAAATTATGCCCCTGTAGTCTAGCCATGCTCTATGAAAACTTTGTAGAACACAGCAAGACAGTAATGCAGGTCAGACCTGCCTCACAGTATAGTAAAAAATAATAATAATAGTGTTTCATTGGGCATGGTGGCTCATGTCTGTAATCCCAGCATTTTGGAAGGCTGAGGCAGGCAGATCACTTCAGATCAGAAGACCAAAACCAGCCTGGCCAACATGGTGAAACCCCATCTCTACTAAAAATACAAAAATTAGCCAGACATGGTGGTGGGCGCCTGTAGTCCCAGCTACTTGGGAAACTGAGGCAGGAGACTCACTTGAACTGAGGAGGCAGAAGTTGCAGTGAGCCGAGATTGTGCCACCGTACTCCAACCTGGGTGACAGAGCAAGACCCCAACTCAAAAAAAAAAAAAAAAAAAAAGAGTATTTCTTCTTACTTTAAGATAGCTTATTCCAAGGTACCCACTTCACAGCTACAAAATGATCCAATTGTTCCAATGAAATGATTTCAGGGCCTGGTAGAAACCACTAACAATTGTCTGCAGTTGCAAATCCTTACACAGGCTTGAATTTTAGAGAGGAGTCTTATAGAGAAAAGAATGGATAATTATGAATTTATGGGAAGTACTTTTGTTAGTTTCACAGGCGATATGATTGTCTTCTTATCTTTATGTGTCAAAACTGACAATGACCTTTAAAATGCACAACGAGTGTTTCATAATTCTGCTCTCACTAAAACTATGACTGGTGTCCTTCTACCAGGAATTTGTATTACTAGCAAGAAAAGGTCAAAAATTACTTTAAATAATAGTTTTAACTCTGGTCATAGATAGAAAAAAAAGCATCTTTTTTTGCTTGGATTCATCTATAAATGTAAACATATACCGTAAAAATAACACTTTAAATGTTCTGTATTCTACAACTGTTGGTTCATGCTTATTGCTTGTTAGAAAATTCTTGGCTTACAGATAACATTTTATTTTATTTACTTGCTATGGCATTTCTTCAGAATGTCTCCATGAGTATTATCTTGGGAGTTTACAAGAGATACCATCCTTAATTCTGCCTGACATTTCTAGATGATAACTGGGAAATTGGGTACCCTGTTCAGGTCCCAAGCTGCAGTTGCAGAGCTTTCTCCAACACTTTGTTGGAATTTACAAAACCAAATGTGAAACTCAGTGGATAAAAATAAGCAAATCTGTGTTTATCCCTGCATCTCTGTTTGCAGAGCTCCATAGTGGACTTCAGGTGCTTGGTGTCTCCTAAAATTGGATCAAATACAGTTACCGAATATAGTTACTGAAGCAATGTAGTAAGACAGGACAAAGGGGAAAAGGCTAATATATGTTCATGTCAAACAAATGCCCTCAAGGGTGTAGTTGTATAGCAAGGATACTCCTTTACTTTTGCCTCATATTCTCTTACTGGTGGGAAAGATAAATCAAGGAACAAGATGCTGGGAAACAACTTCTAGCTCAGGCTAATTAAAATCAGGTGAACAAGAGATGTAGCCCAGACTTTGTGAGCACAGGCCATCCCTTAGATAAAGTTAAATAGCACAGCTAGTTACTGACAGTGTGCCTGTGTCTCCTTGTGGTAAATTTCACTCTAACTGGTCGTCTCTGCAGTGCACTTGAGGTAGAGGAGACAAAATGCCGTGGAAAGGCTGTCAATCAGAAAATATACTGTAAGCAATGATTTTGTTCCAATAATACTTATATCGATAGTAAAGCAACAATGAGCTGAGGTCCTTACATTCACTTAAATGAAGAGCTGAATGACATTATATGTATTGTAACAAAATAACATAGTAAGTTTTCTCTTTTATATAGATTAGTAAAGAAAAAAGGTTTTGTATGTTCAAATAGGACCCTGAGTCTGAATGGTTTATTTATTTACGTGAATAGACCCAAGAGCTGTTCTCTGATGCAGAAGAGGCATATCATGTAATGGGGACTCCTTCAAACTGGAGACATTCAGCCCCTGAGGCCAAGTGGCTAAGAGCTTCAGAGAGATAAGCTTGGAGAGGTGGGGGTGGACCCATTTCAGGAACATCAAATCATCACATTTTAGAGCTAAAGGGATACTATAGCATCATTCCAGCCCACCAAATAAGAAAACAGAGACCCAGGAAACATTGGCAATTCTCCAAGGCTGCAGGACTATTTATTCTAACTGTTCCACATAACATACACCCATTGTCTATTGTGTGGTATCACACAGAAATCCAGATTTGCATATTTTTAAAATAGAGAATATTGAGAATTTAACCAAATCACTAACTTTTAAAAAAGTTACTTAAAAATCACTAACTAAATTTTTCTAATTAAAGCCATACACTGGAAGGGACAAATATGGGTATCTACAGCTGATCCTTTTGTGGTCTCCACACATTGTCATGAGCACACATTCTGTCCCTATAACCTGCACCAACAGATGGGAACCAGCAATGCCTGGCCAGTGATGGACCAGGGTGAGAGTCAGAACTGCTCTTTTTTTTCAGGAGAGCAATTGGATTAATTTGTGACTTCAACCAAATCACTCAAGACTCTAGTCTAAATTTATCTGTTTTATCATAACTTAGCCCTCAGGTATATCATGGGATTAAACCAGAAGCACTTTAAATGCACTCTGGTGACAGGTGTTCTCTGAAGGAGTCTTATAAATATTACCTACTTAGCCACAGAAACACTTAAAGAGAATGGAAAAGGAGAAGGCACATTCTGCCAAAGTGGCGATATGCTAATACACCTGCATCAGGATCTTTATTCAGAACATTACACTGAACACATTAGTAACTATTTCATATGTTTACCATTGGAAATGTCAAGTAGAACGTTATTTATCCATTTGGGATGGAGTGAATATATGTGTGGGTGGCTGCCAAACCAAGAATTAATCACAAGTTATTAATCAATTTGGAAAATATAAACGGATAAGTTTTCAGAAATGCAAAACATTTGGAGCATGAAACATTTTTATGGCCTAATGACTTTGAAAGCCAGAAAATTATGTTTCCAATAAATAATCAAGCCCTCAACCTTGTAAAACTCTATAGTATTTTGAGTTACCTTAGGTAATGGCACATAATTCTCAAAGCAACTTTAATTTTATAGCACTTTTGTTTTTCTTATACATTATATTTTAATTATCAAGAGAGAAGCTATTGCAAAGTAAATGTGATGCCATAATTCTTTAAAAAGTTGAAAATTTCCCTTTTATATGATGTATGTAGATTATACAGTGTTTTTATTTCTAAATTTCTTGTCATAGTAGTATTGAGAGTCGCTCTTGAATTCTTCAGAAATACCTTAGAAACTACTTTTTCTCATTTTCCTCAAAACCAGTAAACTTTTACTTGGATTTTTTTTTACAAATTATTGTAGATCAATTTGATATTTATTTGACATTTTAATATGTCCAACACAAACATATACATATATGTATGTACATGTATGTAAGTGTTATCCATTGTGTTTTTAAAATTCACAACAGTATACAACGTATGTTGTGACCACTGTATTATGGTGTCATTTGTGGCTCTCAAAACACCAGACAAT
This sequence comes from Mandrillus leucophaeus, assembly GCF_000951045.1. NCBI lineage: Eukaryota > Metazoa > Chordata > Mammalia > Primates > Cercopithecidae > Mandrillus > Mandrillus leucophaeus. The sequence continues at coordinate 961,429 of NW_012109685.1, read as the reverse complement.
GCACTTCTTGAACACTAGAAAGAATTGTTGCTTGTATTTCTTATGTGAGAGATGTTAAAAATGTGTCTATGCAACCGTGAGAAAGATGACTGCAGAGTATCTACAAGTATATTTAATACCTTGAATGCACATAAAATTCAATAATATAAACAAATAATTTATGTGCATTCAATATTTTTATTCAATAATAATACCACTTTAAGAAAAGCAATCTTAGAAAATACAATGAAAAGAGCAAGATATCATTGGAAAAAATCTACACCTGTTGTTCTGCCATATTGAAGGCCATTGCTTCACACTCTCCATTGGCCACGTGTTTTATGCAGTCTTCCAAATCTTTTGCAGAAGCATTTCCATACCTTTAGGCATTTATTAAATCATGTTTATAGTTTATTTGTCTTTGAAAGTATTTGAGGGTCTTATAAATGCAATCAAATCAAAATCTCTACACTGAGAGGAAAAGACAAGAGCGTATGAATAGAGAGTAGGGAAAAGAAGGAAATAAGCAAAAACACCTGTACTGAGTGAGGCAACTACATTTGAACAAAAAGCCTCTCTGAGAGACCTGAGGGCCTATTTATTTACTCAAGAAACATTTGAGTGCCCGTTTTGTGTGAAATACTGTGGAAGTTGGCTTAAGTCAGGTTTCCCTAAAAGGAGAGTCTAAAATGGGATCCTTGTATAAGCGATTTACAGAAGAAACCTGTAAGAGAGCGAGGGAAGCAGACAAGAGAAGACAAGAATGCAGGCAAAATACGGTTTCAGGAGCATCAAAGTCTCCCCCTGATCTCACAAGACACTCTGGAGCACCATAAAATTTCTCCTGCCTTGAAGCAAGGCGCGAGGCTTGCCCTCACAGGGTGGGGAGATGGCAGTAACTTCCCAGTATCTCCAGGCCAGGTAGCTCCTGTAGTCTAAGGTAACTCTCCAGGAAAGGGTGCAGATAGAAGCTAGTAACAGCCAACGCCATGGCAACTGAGCCCAACCAAGCCTGGCACCAACTGCACCTGTACAGAGGTGAAATAAAACACAATCCTTAACATCACTAACACCGAATCCTTGGTGGAGTTTGAGTGAAAGTGAAGACATTATTTTTAAAAGAATGTTGATAATATTAACCTCATAGGCCGGGCTCAGTGGCTCACACCTGTAATCCCAGCACTTTGGGAGGCCGAGGCGGGCAGATCACTTGAGGTCAGGAGTTCAAGACCAGCCTAGCCAACATGGTGAAACCCTGTGTCTACTAAAAATACAAAAATTAGCTGGGCATGGTGGCATGCACCTGTAATCCCAGCTATGTGGGAGGCTGAGGCAGGAGAATCTCTTAATCCCAGGAGACGGAGGCTGCAGTGAGCTGAGATCGTGTCACTGTACTCCAGTGTGGGCAACAGAGGAGACTCTGTCTCAAAAAAAAAAAAAAAAAAAAAAAAAAGAAAGAAAGAAAGAAAGAAAGAAAGAAAGAAAGAAAGAAAGAAAGAAAGAAAGAAAGAAAGAACGAACTATTCTTGTCGTCTAATCAATAAGTAATAAAGAGCATGATTATAAAAACCAGTGAAATGGCTGATGGGAGTGACATCGAGGAGATTGAATGAACATAGACCAGGCAAAGGACTTAAGTTTCAGAAGTGATTGCTGATGTATCAACTCTGAAATGATGATAGTGCCTTTAAATGAAGTAGAAAACACTTGAAGAAAATATTCTTTTAGAAGAGATAAGTCAGTTTGAAGCCTACAGCATTAGGGCTACTGAAGGGATCTGCAATCAAAAGTGCACCAGCCCCTTAAGATGTGAGCTGAGTAGAAGAACAAAGTTTACTGTTAGCAAGTCATCAGTTTAAGGGCGATAACTAAAGCCACTATGGTGGGGTGAGCAGGCAGTGTGCAAGGGAGACACTAGAAGGAAAAGAACTGAGAGTAGAACCTTGACATTTGGCTAAACCTATATATAGGAATGGGGTGGAGAGATGAACCAGAAAGTTTAAAGTATAGAAAAGTGGGAGCATAAGAAGAAAGTTTTGAAAGGGAGGCGACTGCCAACTGACAGGAAATTCTTCAGAGGTATCAGGGAAGATGGGGGCTGAGAAAAAGCCATTGGTGATCTTGAAGGAGGCTGGTTTCTTGGAGTGTCTGTGTTGCACAAAGGCAGATGTGACACTGCACAGATCTCAAGAGTGTAGTAGATATTGAGAAAGTCGGGGGATTATGAACTATTATTCTCAAAAGCTGAGGTGTAAAGAGAGATGGCATAAGACTACATTGGGAGAGGTCAAGGAACATCTTTGTTTATTTTTTCTCATAAGTGTATATAAATATATATGAATACTCAACTATATTTACAAACTGAAGCAAAGAAGTCTGTAAATAGAGGAACTGAAGATGCTAGCAACAGCAAACAATAATAAATAATCCAGACATACCAGAAGAGGCCAAAAGGGAAGGCACATGCTAAACATGGGTCAGCATCTTTACCTTGAGGACACAGGAAAAGGAAAGGAGGGGCAGGGACACTCACTTTGGGAACAAACTAGAAATAAAGGCTTATTGCATATTCACATTGCATATGCATATTCTTCTCATATAGAAATAATTTTTTAGTGTAAATATGATTTAGTAAAACATTTGCTGTTTATAAGAGGCATTAATCTCAAGATTGTTTTCAGGCCAATAGATATACCTACTACTTTCTTCCCTCATGAACGGCAAGCCCAACTTAGGTAAAAAGTAGAGAGAAATATAGAAGTAGAGGAAGTCAAACTAAACGATGGTGAAAGGGGCAGGCCTTGGGATAAGCAAAAGTCTGTTATTGCAATTTCAGTTCAATTTCAGTTTTGCTAGGTTTTTCAAGCTGCTGGGGGAAATGTAGGCATTTCATTTTATCCCTTTTATCTAAATCTCCTTTCCTTTGTAAATTACCAGTGGTATCTTAGAAGAGCATTTCCGTTATCAGACATTTGTCTGAATTCATTTCTTTTGTTTCACAAATTCATTTTGTCAGAACACAGTTCTAACTCCTTGGAAAACTTTGTTTTATTGGTATAATATAAATGAGGTCAGGGTAAAATATTGCCAAAATTAAATCGTTCTTAACTTTATTGCTTTTGGCAATTTTCACATTTTACGTCTCTGTGCACATTCTGTAAACTGTCATTTATTTTTTCTCAAATGGTATAAAATTTCTGAAACATGCTAATTAAGTATCGTTTCCAAACGAGGAAATGTCAAGGGACTGTCTTACCATATGAAGAGTCCTGCCTGTGTTTTTATCAGTAAGTCCTTGTGGTTATGGTGATACATTTTTGTATACTCTACTGGTAACTTACTATTGGCTTTAAAACCTTTTTCAGTGGGAGCTGATGCAAGTGAATGTGGTGTGTTTCTTTGCAGCTGTTGCCATAGAAATAAAGACCTTTTCAAAGTAAAATGAGGATGGCATAAGAATTACGAATTCAGAAGAAGTTACGCTTCTAATTTAATATAGAAAATGGTGCGCTATTCCCTTTCTTTTTAATTTTGTCAAAATTGCATGACCTGAGTGTGTCTAATATACTTTTATTAGATAATTTCTAGTATCAGAAAAGCTAAAGCAAAAAAAAAAAATAGAATAGGTGAATTCCCCACAGCATTCAGTAGGATGGGCTTTAATCTTTAATATTTTATTCTTAAGACTTAAAATATTTCTAATTGTCTTCCCCATGCCCCACCTCCATAGTACTTTCTATCTTATTTTCCATTTAAATCTAATTACCTATAATGAAATTTCTTAAAAACCAACCATTTATTTTGCTTTCTTTCTTTGCCACATCATTTTCAACACCTAGGCACATTTTCTAGCATTAACACACAAAGAAAGATGAACAAATCTATGAAACTATCTCAGATTTTATTACTGTTCATGTTCAGACTTTGAAAGTCTTGTAGACTTCCCTTGAAAATAAAAAAAAAATCTGAAACAGTTACACAAATTAAAGAGTTTGTACCAAAATGTAAATCAACACATAGCTTCCTTCATTAAGAAATTCTTGCTAACAAAGAAATGTCAGCAGAACTAAACAATAGGTTTAATGACATGGCAAAAATTGTGAATTTGTAAAGATTAATGTGTTAAATTGGAGATCATTTTATTTTGAGATAATATGGAAAATGACCACAACTATTATTGCATGCTGGGGTATGATGGTTATTGAGGAGAAAAATTTTATCAAAAATATTAGAATTATGGAATTCATTGTTTCTGCAAGTTAAGAAACCAGTTTATTCTTGCCTTTTTAAAAATAAAATTTGAACAGTTTTGTAGACTTGCTTTGTCATCAGTATTTTAAATAATATCAATACTTCCATGCAAAGAAAGAATGTAATGTGTTTTTCAATGGTGGGAAAAATAAAAGAGTGAGCACTGAAGTTTCTAGAGATTGTTACAGTATTATTCTCATAGTTTTACAACAGTTATCAAAGAAACAAGTGACGTTCTTGATATTCTACATCAGTGAAAAGTTATCTTCAAATATTTAACAATTTTGATAGAACATTTCAAATTTTATTTTCCGTCAAAAGAAGATGCATATATAGGAATTCTAGAATGTTGAATTTATTTATTTCATTGAGAGATTGTTTAACTTTAATAAATAATGTATAGGGTGATTTGCTTTAACTGACCACTGATGAAGAATTGAAGATTAATTTTCAAAATACAGCATCATTTGCTCCATTTTTAAATAAAAGTTGTAAATAATATTCTCACAGTCTAAAATTACTTCGAAATCTCTTCTTCCATTTCCTTAAACATATCTTTGTTAAAATTATTTCTATCTTAATGTCATTAAAACAAAACAGTGAAGCACTTTTTAAATTTTTTAAATTTATTTATTTTTTTCTGAGATGGAGTCTTACTCTGTCTTGCCCAGGCTGGAGTGCAGTGGCGCAATCTTGGCTCACTGCAACCTCCACCTCCTGGGTTTAAGCGATTCTCCTGTCTCAGCCTCCCAAGTAGCTGGTAGTACAGGTGTGTGCCACCACACCGGTCTAATTTTGTATTTTTAGTAGAGATGGGTTTCACCGTGTTGGCCTGGCTGGTCTCGAACTCCTGACCTCACGTGATCCACTTGCCTTGGCCCCCAAAGTGCTGGGATTACAGGTGTGAGCCACCATGCCCAGCCAATGAAACACTTTAGATAAAAGTTATCCTCTGTAACGACGGTCCCCAACCTTTTTTGGCACCAGGGATGGGTTTTGTGGAAGATTGTTCAAGAACTGGGGTTGAAGGTACAGTTTTGAGATGAAACTATTCCACCTCAATCATCAGGTCTAGTTTGATTCTCATAAGGAGCGTAAGGCCTAGATTCTTCGCCATGTGTGGTTCACAATAGGGTTCCTACTCCTATGAGAATCTAATGCCCCCACTGATGTGACAGGAGTCAGAGCTCAGAGTGGCGGAGACAGGAGCCCGCCACTCACCTCCTGCTCTGCAGCCTGGTTCCTAACAGGCCGCAGACCTGTATCAGCCTAGGGCCTGGGGGTTGGGGACCCCTGCCCTATAAGAAATGTCAATTCAACTTAAAGTAGGTATGTTAACAAGCAAAAAGCAGGATCATGGTTTACGTTAAAAACTATATAATAGTGTTTATTTCTTCAAAGAGTGCATATAGGTACTTAGTATGGGGAATCGCTGTTTCAATCATGATTTTTTGTTTCATTGCAATTACAAAATGACAAAAAGTTAATGAGTGCCATAGAGAATCTTTATGTGCCTTATAAACACTTTAAATAATGTGTACAGTTTTGTAATTTTTTTCATTTTTCCCTAATTTTTAAAAATTATATCTTTTAAGTATCATTTTTTGTTTGTTGAATTCAGTAATATACCCTGGAACTTATACGTCATATGTGTTTATTTCTTTTTTTTCTAGCAATTCAGCTTTGTAATATTTTATAAAGGAACTGATTCATGACACATAGGATATTTTAAAAACCAGTCCTTTCCCACAGAATTAGAGAAATGCTGATTTAGTATAGGCTAAATATAGGCTAAAACTGTAACAACAAAAACTTTATCACCAGCAGAAGGAATTCCTTTTACTGAAGTATGATTAGTTACACTTTTTAAAACAGTTTAACCTTGTAATAATTAAGAGAAATGTGCACTTAGCCAGGTCAGCTCTGAAAATTAACCAGCAAAATATACAATGAATTCTTAGCTATGCAACATATGTTACCAGGACTTAGAACCCAGGCAGCCATATTCCATATAAACAAGGGTAACATGTTTCACTGTATGTTCTGTTTTATTCCTGGCCAACCTGGACTATTTCTGCTGCAGTCTATATGCAGGGCAAGACAACCAGTAGGGCTAAAACTGATTATATAAATAGAATTTCTGAAAGAGTATTGTAAAAGGAAAGAGCAGTTTCCTCCCTCAACTCTTTCTACTTTTTTCCCCCTGGAAAAAACATAAAATGAAAGTTAATGGATAATTTGTGAAGAATAGTCCAACTTACCTTTTTAAAATTAGAAGATCCCTTTTACGCAAAGGATTAAAACAGATAATTTATTGTATGACCACTTACAGCTAAAACACCCTAAAGTTTAGCAAAAAGGACAGTTATTTGATAGATTTAGGTGTATAGACAGCCAAACAAGCAGAAACCATTTAAGATAATCCAGGTAAGGGTTTGCGAAGATAACTAACTTTAGGGTCAAGTTTAGACTTAATGTTGACTGGGACGAGGACACCAAGACTTAAAGAAGTTAATGTGACTTGTTCAGAGCCACAAAGCAAGAAATTGGTAGTCACGTTCAAGTCTATTGCCAAATTCTGCTCCCTCAATAGCCATATTTTTCAACCCATGAGTTGTGATCCATGAGCAAGTCAGAAATCAACTTAGTGGGTCACAATCAGATTTTCTTAGAAATATTAATAAATGGCCAGAATACAATAGAATATACAAAATGGTTTAACCAATGTAGAGGAAAATCAGTGTCGTCAGAGACCAGCCTGATACTGACACAGAAGTTTCTCTGCCTCTTTGCCTCTGCTCAGCCCCTTTTCTGTCTGGAGGCTGCCTTGATTCATTCCCCTTTGATTTTCCTTCTCTTCCAGATGTACAGCTTGTGCACATGAATGCTAGGTGGTGGGTGGAGTTGCTCCCTCTGCTGTAGAGTGGCTTTGGTGTAGCCAACCAACCCACAGACCTTACTTCTATAAGGAGGGCTGTTCATTGTTGGATTCGTTTATGTCTCATATGGATATCTGGTTCATTGAATTTTTTTATTAATAAAATGTAACCCTCTCTATAACCTCACCAAAGTAAAGTCTCAAAAGGCATTAATTCTGGACTCTTGCAAACTCCTGGGTGAGCCCTGCCTGTATGATCCAGGGAATACTACTTAGCCTCTCTGAGTCTCAGTTCTTCAGTTATACAACTGAAATAATACTAATGGTACCTAGCCCGAAGCGATGATTAGAAAAATGCATGTGTAAAGTTGCCAATACAGGGCTTATCACATCCTAGGTATTCAATAATTGCTAATTATTGTATCATAGTTATAATATTAATTTCTAAGTATTTGAACATAATAAAATCCGCTAGCAATAAAACCGTGGAAAAGATTTAGTACTTCTTTTGGAATCCGAAGACTTCTCTGGATTTGTTCTTAGCACAGCTCCCCAGGAAGAAGTGTGACTAGCCAATGGGTGTTTGGGTGAAATCCAGCCTGTGCCCCGCTAACTACTAACACTGTACCTCAGTGTAGAGCTGCAGCTAATTAGGAAAGCACTGTATCTGCTAACTGGAGCCCCGTCTCCTAAGTCATTAAGCCAGTTAACACTATCCTATAGAAGCTTGGAAGTGCCAGTTAGTAGACTTTTCCATTTAGTAAAGTGCTGGATAAGTAAACTTTTACTACAACTGGTTTCTTTAAAGTGTTTGTACTTCTAATGATATTCTAGAACAGTTTTGAATTTTTTCTCTTTGTCATCACATAGATGCTTATAAAACCAGCTGAATATCAAGACTAAACTATTTATAACATAGGTTGACACGGTACTATTTGAAATGTTTTGTGGACTGCAAATGTTTCATAAGGATTCTTTATTCTTTTTCCTTCCATTCCTTGATGTTATGGAATACGTCAGAAGGCTTTTTTAAGGTCACCATATATCTAATCTCTTGAAAACATGTACTCTATTTCAAAGCTCTAAGAAACTGATACCTGGATCAGTAGACCCAAATTTAATTTCAGCTTGCTCAGTTTATATCTTAAACTCCATTTAAAAATGTTATTGTGCTATTAGAGAAAAGTTCCATATGATACCCAATTTGTATTTTTAAATTCGGCTGGATAAATTGAAATGCTGAAACTGAGTTATGCTATTGCAACACTCACCATGTATTAATAACTGAACTGACATTTGTGGGATAAGATTTTTCTATCAGAGAAAAATAAAATGATGTTAAACTGCTAGATTCCTTGGACGGTTAGTTCTTTTCTGGGGTGAAAGACTTGAGCAACACTAGACCCCAGTATGTACAACATCAAAAACTAATTGAGGCTTTGCCCTATAATATAATAAATGGCCCTATACTTTTTGTATTTCTATAATTTGCTATTCTAGAAATATTTCCATTTGGAAATGTTTCCTATCCACAACAGAATTCAGCGTTCACAGCAGTTAAATATAACAAACTACACACACCCCTGCCCCACCCCCTCGACACACACACACCAAGGATAAATCTTAAAAACAATAATATTGAATACAAGAAAAAATACATGTGTATGTATATTTCTTCTTTAAGAATACATGAAACAGAAAGATAATATAAACTTGTGAGAGTAGTTATCCCAAGAGGAAGGTGAGGGGAAAAGGACTACAGATGGTCAAAAAGTATTTCCATTTAATCTATGATATTTTGTTGGTTAAAAAAATCTTGAAGAAAATATTTCAAACTATGACTAGTTGTTAATGATGTGCTGTGGGAACATAAGCATTTGTTATGTTACTCTTTTTACATATCTGCATTTTGAAAATATCTCAACAAAATAATTTCAAACTATTTACAAAGGTTTTATCTCATGTTATCTACAGCAATAACAAAAGTAAAAACAAAAACATCACCAGATCTTAAAGAACTTTCAAGGCATAATTAGTCTCACAGTTTTGGTATTGATGCCCATCTAAAAGTATAGTAATGAATGCAATTACACTGTTTTTCTCATTAGCACAAACTCTTCATTTGTCTAGTACAAAGTTACATTTACTTCCATTTTCATTGTTAGCTCAGTCCAAAAACAAGAAGAAAGATTTATGGAACACCTATTGTTTTCCAGAAACTGCTGTAGGCAGAGGATAAACCAATGAACACAGTAGACTGGGAATCAGCAGACTACAGCCCTTAGGCCAAATCTCGTGTACCATGTGTTTTTTTTTAAATAAAGTTTTATTGGAACACATTCATGCCGATTTGCTTACATACTGACTTTGGGGGCTTACAACAGCAGAGGTGAGTAGTTGTGACAAAGGCTATATGTCTCACAAAGCCTAAAATATTTACTTTAAATATTTCTTACTTTTGACAGGAAAAGTTTAGTAACATCTACAATAGACAAAAACCTCTACCCTCATGGAACTTACATTCTATTATGGAGACAGATGGTCACAAAATAAATAAGTTTTAGTGTGGTTAATGGTGATACATGCAACCAAGATTAAGAAAGCAGAGGAAGGGGATATGCAGTGTTGTATGGAAGTCAGAGAAAGCCTTGCTGCCGAGCTGAACATGGAACAAAGATCTAAAATAGATGACGGCCATGTGGAAAGCTGAGGGAAGCTCTTTCTAGGTAGGGGAAGCAACAGGTGCAAAGGTCTGAGGCAGAAATTTCAAGGAACTTTAGGAGGTCGGTGTGGCTAGAATGGTGAAGGAAGGTGAGAGGAGGTAAGAGAGTCCACATAGAAAGGCAGAGCACAGCCCTGCAGGTCATTCATTGTAAGGAGTTCAGCTTTTACTCTGAGTAAGGGCCCTCATTTGTCTGTTGTAAAATCTAGAATATTCATTTCATTTAGAAACAGAGGCCAAAGCTATAGACACTGCCTCGTTAGGTCAAATGTTATTCAAGTCTGAAAACTTCAGTTCTAACCTTGCCAGCAATGGTAAGGATCGCCATACTGCCAGTTCTTACCAGGGCTACGAGGGAAAGAGAGCGAGATAACTGGTGACTATATGTTGCCACCATTTGAAAAACATTTCTGTGACACATCTGTCCCATAAGTTATCCATGATGACACACTAGTGTCAGCACTAGAGAGAGCATGCTATGTAAGGTTTTATTTCAGGCCAGTAGGATGGCCTCAGTAACATTAAATTTCAAACTGAGGATTTGGGGTATATTTTTCTTAGATATTTGCCAAGAATGTAATTGATCACTGACTCTACATCTCAATGTGTTTGGCCACCTTCTCCATGGCCCTAGGCAGTTTAATTCCTCTGGGAATGCTTGGGACCTTCTGCACAGAAGCACCTTTACAGAGAGTTCATTCTAGCCCACTATCTTTAGGCAGGTATATTTTTATTCCTTTTTTTTCCTAAGGTAGAAACTGCTCAGGCTGAGAGATTATGTGATTTGTTCAGATTCGCTTAATTAATAAATAAAAGGGGATATACTAGTGGTCAGGTCTCTGGCTTCTCATACAATGCACATTTTTTTTCTATCCTGCTTTTTATTTTTAAGTCAATGATCAATTTGTTTCATAAATATATGAGTTAGAATCTGTATCACCTCAATATAATCTGCACCCTTCTAAAATAGAAAACATGACTATGGGCAACAAGTATTCAAAGTATGCCAAAATAGAAATATTGCTACTCCAATTGTCCAAAGCCACTCATGTCCACGTTTAATGCAGACTTATAATTCTTGAAAATACTGGTGAACTGCTATTCTCTTTTGTGGATCTCTTTAAATAGTCCTTTTTTTGGTGCAGAACAAAACTTATATTGAGGAAAGAAGAGAAATATTCTAGTACCAAACTATGAGCTCCTCAATAGCAAGATCTGTGTATAATTTTCTCTTTACTCTCCAATATCCAGGATATAGTAAACACTTAATAAATGTACAAATGCTTATCATTGATACAAGATTATCTTTATTTTTCCCACTCTTTTGTGTTCCTAAGTGGCAGTTGATTTCTCATTAAAGTAGTAAACAAATCTGTAACTTTGATTGTTTCCAACATTAGCTCCTGTAGTTTTAGTTATTGTTGATTTTGAAAGATTTCAATTAAGAGTTTGTCTTTAGGAGCTCAAACATCTAAATGATCGTGTGAATATTGCCATGTAATTTTATGTTTAGAATCCCATAGACAAGTGACTGGCTTTTTCTCTTTGCCTCTGGAGATCTTGACATCAAATAGGTTTTGCCTACATGTGTTTTCTCTGTTGAATGGATTTAAATCATGTTTCTTCAATTTGACTTTTTCCAAATAATCATCTGGTAAAAATACTTTACTATGTGTAAGAAAAAGATAGATATGTTAGGCATGTATTTTTTAGGGCATCTTCATAGCTTTGATTCTATATTTTAAAAGAGCCCAAACTATGGCATTATTTCCCACAAGATCTCTAAGTTATTGGTTGATCATAATATAAATGAGACAGTAAACTAAATTTGCATATTTCTGTGGATGAGTTTAAACATCCTTGTTTCTCCTACAAGTTCTTTCACTTGAGTTAGGCCAGCAGACTGACATATTGCTCGTTAATCATACATATTAACTGGAGTAGTTAATGCTTCAAAATCCAACTTACCATTCTGTCCACAGGGACTAGTTCGTGTTTTTTAAATGTGATGACATATGCTTCAGACACTGCTAATTAGGCCTTTCCCTTGAAAATTCATCCTGACATGTTTCAAGAACACTTTTCTCCCTTGAGCACAAGTTCATTAAATTATTAATACCCTTTTATAAGTCTTGTAGGATTACTTACACAATGCAGCCTTCTCTGTTTTAAAAACTATAGTTTATAATGAAGGATGAAATAGATCTCACTTCCTTATACTGTATGTCTTTTTTTTCCAGCCAAAAACAATGGGCTGGGTAAATATCAGAGAATAATAGATATTATATTCAGTAACATAAAATGTTAATGTAAGGTTAAAAATATTTTGTAGCCTGGGCAACCTAGAGACACCCACCTCTACAAAAAAATTAAAAATTTGCTAGGTATGCTGGCACATATCTGTAGTCCCAGCTACTTGGGAGACTGAGGCAGGAGGATACTTAAACCCAGGAGGTTGAGGCTGCAGTGTGCAATGATCACACCACTGCACTTCAGCCTGGGTGACAGAGCAAGACTCTATCTAAAAAAAAAAAAAAAAAAAAAAGATTTGCACTTGGAAATGTTTTATGGTCAGCTGTTTGTATCTGTAGGTTTCACATCTGCAGATTCAACCAAGTATGGATTGAAAATATTTGAAAAGAAAATATGGTTACATCTTACTGAACATGTACAGACTGTTTTGGTCATCATTCCCCAAACATTACAATATAACAACTATTTACATGGCATTTTCATTATAGGTATTGTAAGTAACCTAATGATGATTTAATGTATATGAGAGGGTATATGCAGATTCTATACCATTTTATATAAGAGACTTGAATGGCTATGGATTTTGGTATTGGACAGTGGGGATCTAGAACAAATCTCCCACAGATACCAAGAGATGACTGTACATATAATCAACTCTACACACATGTAAGAAAGTGTTATAAGCGATCTAAAACAGATAACCTAAAATTAGTTCTATTGAGCTTCTGTATTAAATGATGAATTTGGTGGCAGTTTTACCTTCTGGGCTATTCTCTACCTAAGCAGGTGCTTATACCAACCTATATAATATGACCTTTTTAAGACAAAACTCCTAATGGCTTCCCATCACAATGACAGTAATGAAACTCAGAGCGCTCACCATAATCTACAAGGCCCAGCCTAATCTGGCCTGCCTGCCACCCAACCACACACTTGCTCTTCTCTAGCAACCTGTGTTTCTTGCTATTCCTTGAAGAATTTGTTCTTGCTGTTCCCTCCACTGGATGCTCTTTCTCAGACCTTGCATGATCCGTGGACTCACTTGGTTCAGGTTTCTACTGAGGCCTTCTTTGATTTTTCTGTCTAAAAGAGCACACCTTCCTGTATAACTCTGTGTTCCCTTAACCTGCTTTATTTTTCTGTATTTCCTATGACTATCCAAAATTCATATCTTTATTTGTTTAGTTCTTAGAGATGCAATAAGTATAGCATAGTGGTAATGGTCACAGACGATACAGCCAAGTTGCCTGGATTCAAGTCTTAACTCTGCTATTTACTAGTCCCATAACGTTGGGCAAGTTATGTTGTCACTAATTTGCCTCTTCCTTAAAATGGGAATGCCTCAAATATATTTTGAGGATTAAATGAACAATATGTGTAACTTTCTTTGAATGATATTTGGCATCTGTTACTATTATTGTCCTCACTGGTATATAAGCTCTATGGAGACAGAATTCAAGGTATTTCCAGAGCATGGTAAAGCATCTAACCCACAATAGGGACTTCATAAATGCTTCTTGAATTAATTTATGAACAATTCTGGGCACATGCCTGCTGAAAGTGGGGAAAATATCCTATACAAACACAGTGAAAAGCCAGCAGGTGAACAAATAAAGAGTTTAAAAATCACAATGGCAAATTTATTAGTTGAGAAAGCTGAACTGGTTATGTGAGTTTTGTAAATGTAAATGCATATGTACTAGATGTGGCAAGAATCGGGGGAACAAGATGTTATTAGGGTTTCTGCCTATAGGATACTTCCCTAGAGGTGAACAGAGAAAAAGTCAAAGAACATAAAAAGAATCTGGCAACTGACCAACAATTGCCGTTGGCAGGACCAACTGGGTCACCAGCTTTCCCAGGAAACCTTAACCTTATTTTGGGAAATGTTAAATCTGATGGGAGCTGAGAGAAGGTAGATTGTAAAGGACAGACTTTGAATTACTTTTACCCAGTTACAGCTTCAAATGACATTGGATGTTAAGTTTAAGGAAGCGAAAACTGGTATTCAAATAAAGAAAAATACTCTCAGTTTTGCACAATAGTATGTCCTAAGTGTTCAGTTTTTAAAGATCATCAATACATTTTCCCAATATTTAAATCTATCATGCAAGAAAAAGAAGTGGTGAGCTGGGAAATGCCTTCTGAATACACTTGATCTAAAGGTTGAGGATAAGTATCAGAAGAGAAGAGAACCAAAGAGCGCACACACGTCTAAGACGGGTTACTGCAGGTGCATCCAGGGAAAGCTATCCCCTGTTTGAGGACTTTTCAGGGGGTATAATGTCCCAGGTTGTTGCTGAAGTTGTGTAGATGACTTTTTCTACCCACATTTTCCTCCTATCCCCATGATCCCTCCACTCCAAAGGGAAACTGGAAGTGCTGAGATCATCTATAACCAAATGAATAAGTCTGTCTAAATACCTGTTGTGAATAATTGTCCCTTCTCTTCTACCATGAAGGCAAGTCTAGGTCTTAATCATCTTAATCTGTTTTCCCCAACACAGCAGGTAAAACAGACAGTAAATTTCTGCCAAATAAAATTTACTCACATCTTTTTGATAGGGATTTTTTCTGAAATCAGCACTGAAGTATCAAAATGCAATTTAATCCATTAAATTCACTTCAATTTGTTGAGAATTACATAAGGAAAATTTTTCCATTTCAAAATGGGGGGACCTTTATAGTTCCATCTCACTGATCCTCTAGAATTCTCTTCATTTGTCAGGCAGTTATTGATTGTAGTTCTGTGAACTTATTTCGTACTAGTCAATTCAATCCTGGACATTGAAAATGTAGCTCTAGAATTCTACCCCTTGAGTATGTCTTTTAGATTATGTAACTAGAAATACCAAAACTATGTCCTGTCACTTTACCTTAATTGAAATCAAGATATAAAATATTACTAATGATTATTTGTTCCAATGCTCACTGGTAATGCTGAGCTTGTTCCTGTTTCACTGGCCTAGCCTCTGACCTGTCTGAAATTTGTAGATGAACTTCACTACATTGTTTTTATTTTAACACTTCTATTAAATAAGACATCATTTTATATGCATTATTTGTCCCTCTACATGTCAATTTTGTTGACTCTAAACTTACAAATATAACAGTTCCCATAATAAAAGTGAAGGAGAAAAGTCTTCATTCATGAGGTATTGTGAAAGTGGAATGTTTTAGAGATGTGGAAGCCTGACGGCATAATTCTCAGACAGGAAGGCAGTGTATATAAAGGCCAAATTCCCCTTATCCAGTCTGGAAGTGTGCTGCTTGTGAACATCCAAATATGGAGGAAAGAAAGTTTTCACAATGAACTTCCAGCTTCCACCAGCTTCATGTGGCACAAAGATGTTAAAATACATCACAGTATATTCAGGAAATTGTTTAGTCATACCCTACCACTGCCCCACCCATGACACTGAGACGCATCAAGTGGCTTGGCAAATATTGGCAATGACAGGCCTAGAAAACAGAGTCAGAATCCGGGCCTTAGAGAGTTGGTGGTTTGGCAAGGCAGTTAGGCATTCCAACAAATCTAAACGGAAGGGTTGGGTTGGCCTCAGAATCAGGGTAGAGAGACGTGAGGGCAAGCAGAAATCAGGCAAGCAGAAAAGAACTAGGAAGATCCACATGCCAAAGGGAAAAGCAACAAGTAAATGGGACATTTACAGAATCTGACTTGGTAGTGAGAAGAAGAGAAGCTCAAAAATTATAACAGCAAAATAACCTAAATTGTGAATGACCAGGATACCCACATCAAGGAAATGTTAATCCTGTTTTAATGTTTTAACAAATCATTTATTCAGATTATCATTTACTGAATTGTAGCTCAAGAGGTTTAGATAATGATGTCACAACTTCTAACTTGTTTTGAAAAGCCACATTAGTTACGGATAGAGTCCATCCAAGGGGGGATAAAAAGGAAAGGGGCAGAGAGATGAGCAAATAGTGGAATTAAATAATTTTAAAATGTTAAGATCCCAACCTCAATGATGTTCATCTTTCCTTAGCTCTGAACCTAGTTTAAGTCATTTGTTCATGCTGAATTGCATTTTCTTCTCATGTCCTTACGAGAGTCACTTGTCCGATCCCTGAAGTAATGAGACTTTTATGACTAGTGTTGTTACTGTCATAGATACATTTTTAAAATCTAGTAAGAAATAAAATGTACTTAAAATATCATGCACTCCTCTTGTAAGTATTCCATTCTCATTTTTACACATATCCTTGAGTTCAAAATGTAATTCTTTACATCAGACATAAATCTTATTTCCGTTCACAAAGTAAAAAAAGAAAACTAACTTCCCAGATAGTCTGTAATGTTTTCCTGTGTAATTAACACCTCATTCACAGTTGTGTGTGCCAGTCAAGGCCCTGTCTCCTCTTTCTTGACATTTCCTTGATACCTTGTTTAGGCCAAGCTGATGCCTAAGAGTGTGCAAAATACACTTACGGAAACGGGAATGTTTGAGAGGAGTCAGCTGAATTACCGTGACCTGACAGCTTAGAGAGAGTACTTAGACATATGTTTCATTTTGTGGGTTTGGGGCCTGTGTGCCATCCTTTAAGTCCAATTAATACTGTAACCTCATCTTCATCATCATCCTCATCAACAACAAAAACCATCTGTCAAATGAATACCAATAGTCCATTATTTGCATTCTTCCCTTCTTAATGCTCCTAAGAGGGTCAAATGTTTATAAATCAAGTGTCTAATTTAAGATACATGTTCTCTCACACTGCAAGTCATCCTGGAAGCATTAGATTATTTTTACTGTTGAAAATTTGTAAATGTCATTTATTTAAATAGGCTTGTCTCTTTTTTTCTTGCTGTTAATAGTGACCCTCTGTGTCCTTGTGCACAGAAAATGCAAGTGGAATCAAGGTTTTAGATCATGCAAATAAAATCATTCCATTGTGGGAATCTCATGGTTTCATTTTTTAAAGTTACATTGAAATTTAATGTAGATTCAGAAAAATGTGTATGTCATAAGGGTACAGCTTGATGCTTTTTCATAAAATGAACATACTTATGCAACCACCAGGTAGTTCAAGCAGCAGAACATCATACCCCTAAGAAACTCCTCTCATGCTTTCACTTTCCACTCCCACGTGGGTAACCCATTATAACTTCTAATAGGATAGATTAGTTTTGCCTGTTTTGTTCTTTGTGTAATTTGATCAACATTATGTTTATAAGAAACATTTATATTGTTGCATGTAGTTCAATTTCATTCATTTTCTTTGCTGTCAAATATATACTTTTCCATTTTATGAATAAACCAAATTTTTTTTTTATTTCTACCTCTAATGGGTATCTTGATTGTTATTTTAGATTTTTAAACAAACTTATATCCACAGTTAAAAGGTGATTACGCTTTTCTAAAGGATGCACACTACATATTTTGGAGGTTTTCCTATAGACATTATCCAACATTTTTATATAAAAAATGGAGAATTGGAGAGAGGGTAGTGGAAAGGCAGTGAGGAAAGGAACTAATACTTATTAGAACTACCATGTACTGGACATTTTGGTAAAAATAGTTGTTTTCTTTTAAATTGTGGCAAAAAATGTATAACATAAAATTTACCATCCTTACCACTTTTAAGTATACAGTTCAGTAGTGTCAAGTATATTCACATTGTTGTGGAAAGGATCTCCAGAACATTTTCATCGTGCAAAACTGAAACTCTATAAATCTTAAACAACCCTTTTTTTTTCCTCTTCCTTTTCTTCAATCACTGGTAACCCCCATTCTATTTTCTGTCCTATGAATTTGGCTTCTTTAGATACTTCATATAATTGGAATCATAGAGTATTTAGTTTTCTGTGACTGGCTTATTTCACTTAGTATAATGTCCTCAAGGTTCCTCCATGTTGTTGCATGTGACAGGATTTTCTTCCCTTTTTAGGCTGAAAATATCCCATTGTATGTTTGTACAACATTTTATTTATCCATTCATCTGTTGGTTGACATTTGGGTTAGTTCCACCTCTTGTCTATTGAGAATAATACTGCTATGAACATGGGTATGCAAATATCTCTTCTTAAAACTGTTTCCAATTCTTGGAGTATATAACCAGAAATGGGATTGCTAGATCATATGGTAACTGTATTTTTTTTTTTTTTTGAGACAGGGTCTCACTCTGTCACCCAGGCATGAGTGCAGTAGTGCCATCTCGGCTCACTGCACCCTCCGCCTCCTGGGTCGTAGTGATCCTCCCACCTCAGCCTCCTTAGTAGTTGGGACTACAGGCATATGCCATATGACACCATGCCCAGCTAATGTTTGTATTTTTTTTTAGAAATGGGGTTTTGCCATGGTGCCCAGGCTGGTCTCAAACTTCTGGCCTCAAGCAATCCACCCTCCTCAGCCTCCCAAAATGCTAGGATTACAATTTTACAATCCCATCAACCTTGCACAAGTGTTCCAATTTCCCCATGTCCTTGCCAATGCTTGTTTTCGGATTTGTTGTTAGTAGCCATCCTACTGGGTGTATGCAGTAGGAATTTTACAAGTGATCTTTTTATTCCTTTAACAAAGTTGTTGCAAAGTATAAGTACCATTTTACATCAATGAAATCTTAGCACAAAAAGATTCTATAAGAGAAAAAATGGGGCACAGAGATTTTCCAGTCCAGGTGCTCTTAAACTTGACAATGAGCATTTTATTCTCAAAGTTCCACATAATCACAAAACAAATTGAATTCTTTTATTCTGAGCTACAAGATATAGACTTACAAGATATAAGGTGCTCTACAAGATTGCCTGACTTTAAATATGAAATAAGAGCTTTAGTTTTAGAGTGGTGGTTCTCATAACATGGTCCCCAGACCAGCAGCATCAGCATTACTACAAACTTGGTAGAAATGCAGATTCTCAGATCTCACCCCAAACCTACTGAATCCAGAACTCTGAATAGCCAAGCAGGTGGCACACTCCTGTAATCCCAGCTACTCAGGAGAGGGGCTAGCTGTGTTATCATGACCTGACAGTTTAGAGAGAGTACTTAAATGCATGTTTCATTAGTGGGTTTGGGGTCTGCATACCATCCTTTAAGTCCAATTACCACTTTAACTTCATCTTCATCATCATCATCCTCATCAACAACAAAAACCATCTGTCAAATAAGTACCAACAGTCCATTATTTGCATTCTTCCCTTCTTAGTGCTCCTAAGAGGGCCAGGTGTTTATAAATCAAAAGTGTAATTTAAGATAAATGTTCTCTCACACTGCAAGTCATCCTGGAAGCATCAAGTTTAAAAAAGAACTTTTTTAAGCTTTTTTTTTATTGAGACAGGATCCATGATGGTCTTGAACTCCTGGGCTCAAATGATCCTCCTGAGGTTTCCTATGACTGATTTATTTCACTTGGTATAATGTCCTTGAGGTTCATCCATGTTGTTGCATGGGCCAGGATTATCTTCCTTTTTAAGGCTGAAAATATTCCATTATATATATGTACCTCATTTTGTTTATCCATTCATCCACTGATGGACATTTGGGTTACTTCCACCTCTTGATCCTGAGGAGGATTGTTTGAGACCAGCATGGATCCTGTCTCAAAAAAAAAAAAAAATTCTGCGAGTGAGGCACAGCAATCTATTTTAAACAGCCCTCCAGGTGACACTCATGCATGGTCAGGTTTGAGCAGTCCTAGGTTTAGATCATTAGGCAGATATCTAAAGTGTTGTCTAATAATCTCCACACAGTTGCCAAACAGAAAACTGACATATTGAGCACTTTCAGGTTTCCAGGGCAACTTGATAGAGTAAATCTGTGCTTTGCACTTTCTACCACAGTTTTCAGGAAAATGTTGGATTAGCCCAGTTATAATAATGCTGAAATACTAGATCTCTATCCATCTGAAAGTTCACCCAAACACTAATTTATCAGCGTTGCTTCTGAGCAAATGGCTACCTGAGAATAGTCACCCTAACCAGGAAGACCTCTTCCAGCTCAGCAGATATCTGACTTATCTTCAGGATTTTCCCTCCACCCACACCCAAGTCCCCACCTTTTGTCTCACTTTTGGGTCTAGACAGAGCCCTGTAATGAATGGACCAAAACAGCCAGAGATAGAAGTGAAAGCAAACGTGCAAACATTCCTCCCACTGGCATCGGGAGCCTTCTTCCTGGGCCTGCTATCAACCTCCGCAGGCCCTGGCCCCAGGTATCCTCATCCACACGAAGAATGCTTCGTGTGAGGCATTCTGTCCACTAATTAGGATACCTTGTACACATAATGGTTCATCATTGATTTCTTGCACCACGGGAAGAACTGGAGACACTTTATGTCTTTGTTTCCTATGAACAAAGATTCGCAGATTAGATTTTCCTCTGAAAAGTGGGGGAATCTGATTTTAATCCTAGGAAGGGAGTTGTGGTTTATGCCTGTTTTCTTGGCATAATTATTCATAAAATACTCCCCCAAAATGTCCTAGCTTAAGTAGTAAAATTCACCCTACCAAAAATCTACTGTTAGCTCCTTTTTTAAAAACCGGAACATTTATTGTGTGACTAATCATTGAAATTCTTAAGATAAACTGGATGCTACAACAGCTGCCCTTTTGGGTTTAGACGTTTTTCCTTCTCAGAATCCATGCCTGAATCTGCAGTATAGAATGTTCGGGTGCCTCACTCGACCAGTCCTGGTAGTATTTCATCTTTAAGCCTTGGCACTTCAGTTATACTTCCTCTTGTGCTTAGCAGGGCAGCCACATTTGCCACAGGGTGACTTCTGAACGTGGCAGGCCTTAGAGCCACAGTGGTGGCACAATGTATGCATCTTATTGTGACACTTTTCAGACAATGACGCTACCTTCAGTATCTTGCTTCTGTGGCCAAGACCAAAGAGTGTTGTTAGCTCTTAGGTAGGCTTTTGCCTTTCCCTAATGTTTTTAAGTAGAAGACAGATGATCCTTCAGAGGAACAGGAGACTGTACGGCGGTATTCGGTGCAGCTTGGGGCCTTGAAGAAGGGAAACAAGAAAAGGGAGTTAATTCCCAGGGCTCCTTGGAAAGAAGAACAATGATGTCTGGGAGTAGGCATGGACTATTATGTTGATAGAAATGTGGCCCCTAAGAAAGGTTCCATTTCCCACACCTGTAATCCCAACACTTTGGGAGGAGGCCAGAGCTAGAGAATCACTCCAGTCCAGGAGTTCAAGACAGCCTGGGCAACATAGTGAGACCCTGTCTCTAAAAAAAAAAGATTGAGAAAAAAAGAAATTGTGCCCCGCCTGGACCCATAACTCTCTTATGCTCTAAAGCTTACACCTACATTTCTCATCCATCCACCCCTCTCCTCTGTCCTCCACAAGTCACTTACACTTGAGACTTTAGTGTCAAGAGTTTCTCCCAAAGTAAATCTTGTTTCTAGTACAGATTGAGCATACCTAATCTGAAAATTCGAAATCTGAAATGCTCCAAAATCCAAAACTTTTTGAGCAACAACATGACACCACCAGTGGAAAATTCTACACCTGACCTCACATGACACGTTGCAGTCAAAACACAGTCACAATTTTGTTTTATGCAAAAAATTATTTAAAATCGTGCATAAAATTACCTTCAGACTATGTGGATAAGGTATATATGAAACATAAACGAATTTTATGTTTAGACTTGGGGCCCATCCCCAAGATATCTCATTATGTATATGCAAATATTCCAAAATAAAAAAAATTCCAAAACACTTCTGGTTCCAGCCACTTTTGGACAGATGATAATCAACCTGTATGTATTTGGTGGTAAGCCTAACAAAAAGGTAACTGCATTGCTTTGTATAGCACATCTTTAAAAATTGTTCAAATCTGATTTAGGAAAGTTCAAGCCTAGAAACCAGGTTTAATGTGAAAATATGTGCTGGCTAACGTTGTGTGCACATAATATGTTTCAATTACTTAACAACCCTCAAAAATATTTTACCTGCATGTCCACTCAGCAAAATGAGCCTTCTCTCTGCCCTTTTCCAGCATCCCACACTGACACTCTGACACTCTGACAATGGCAAGGCTGGCTGAAATCAGCAGTGATATGCAGGAATCTGGATGCTTGCCCTCACCATATCCTGAATCTTGGATGCTTTTTACTCCTCATCTTAACATGTGCCAATGTTATGTTACAATATCTGATATTTGGTTTGTTTCAACATTAACTCTGTGATAAAAGTTAATCAATAGCCTCATTTTCCCTGCTTCCTGCCCAAATCAATACACATGTCTCCTTTGAAGAATGGGGAATGTAAACTAAAGTTGATCCTATGGTTTTAACTTACCTCAACCGAATGCATGCTTAAAGAAAGAACCAATCACTTACTTAGATACCATTTATTTAGTTTCTTTGTATTCTTGTGAATTAATAAATTACAGTGCTTCCACCTTCTAAGTAAACTTTTTATCATTGATTAGTCCTCAGGGGCTAATTTACTTATATTTACTAAAATACCAAATATATTGATTTTCAGAAAATGTAAACTGCAAGACTAGAACACGGCATACTTGTGTATAACTTGTTTTAAGTATACAGAATATTAAATTATATGTTCATTTCAATCTTACAATCCTCCAAAAGAACTGCATGGTTTAGATCTGTAAAATGAAAGATAAGAGAAAAACACTACTATTAATAATTATATTTATGTTTTTAATTTTTTTTTTTTTTGAGACAGAGTCTCTGTCTCCCAGGCTGGAGTGCAGTGGCGTGATCTCGGCTCACTGCAACCTCTGCCTCCCGGGTTCAAGCAATTCTCCTGCCTTAGCCTCCCAAGTAGCTGGAATTACAGGCACACACCACCATGCCTAGCTAATTTTTTTTGTATTTTTAGTAGAACCAAGGTTTCTCCATGTTGGCCAGGCTGGTCTCGAACTCCTGACCTCAGGTGATCTGCCTGCCTCAGCTTCCCAAAGCGCTGGGATTACAGACATGAGCCACCATGCCCAGCCTATGTTTTTAATTTTTAAAAAATTTTAAATCTGTTCTGTAGATGTTAACTAGGGCTATTTATAGACAAGGATGCTGTTTTCATATGAAGTCTTTGATGGTATCACCTTAATTTCCCTTCAGAAACAATGGACACATTTCTCATCCAATCACAGCATTGTATTTGCTTGTTGATCTCTGAAAACTTACTCTCCTGTTTCAACTGGCGTTTAGACCTCCTATCTCATTCCAAGAGTAGATGAAAATCAAAGGAATCAGGCAACTTTGCCTGACATTTTCAGAGCAAGAAAATTGGTGAATAAAATGGGCCTTTCTGTGCCTACATTTATAATTCTCCCTCAAAAAAGCATGGAAAAGATCAACGTAATATTTTTACTTTATAAGTATCAATAAGCCTTAATATGTACTGACAGTTTACCAATATGATAATCAAATAGAACTGTTAGTAACAATGAAATAGAGTGACCATATTTAGAAAACATATGCTCATAAATGCTTCTCATTCAAAATGTATGCTTTCAATACCTAAGCTTACTTCCCTCTGTTAAAAATTTAAAAAATAAAAAATGTTTAAGAAAATAATTTTATAATATCTAATGAAATGCTTTTTAAATGTTATTAGATTCACGGGTACAAAAGATGTTAGCACAACATCTTGCGATTGGAATTTAGCTAGTTGTGAACTTGAGAGAGTTAATATTCGGTTGTAATAATGAAGATTAACATGCAAGAATTATACATTTTAGTTCACTTATAAAAACAACTTAACCACCTTAAGGGAAGAAAAGAGCTAATGTGCTTCACACAGTATATGTAATTACAATAGGGCTTAGGGCAGTGCTTTTCAGATTTTAGTGAGCATAAAAATGCAGATTCGTGGCTCCCACCCCGGAGATTCTAAACCATGAAGTCTAGGATGAAGTCCAGGAATATGCATGTTTAACACCCAATCTCACCCTCAAATAACTCATACAAAATTACAGTTCAGGCCCTTCTTGGAGAACACCAACTTAAGATGACAGATGTACTTGTTATTGCATCCAAAACCACAGAATCATCAGATAAAATACCCATCTTAGACCATCTTTCATATACTTTATATTACTTTGCTAAAGAACCAAGGTAGGTAGCATTTAAAGGACTGCTGATAACAGTTAAGATTTATTCATTTCAGGTACTATACTTCTCATTATGGTTCTTAAAAATTGGCCCACAACTTTTAAAATTAATTGATGTTTAAAAGTCATGAGAAATTGGAATTGTTTCTTAACTTTCTGTTCATTT
The DNA here is from genome assembly GCF_000951045.1 of Mandrillus leucophaeus. NCBI lineage: Eukaryota > Metazoa > Chordata > Mammalia > Primates > Cercopithecidae > Mandrillus > Mandrillus leucophaeus. The sequence goes on along the minus strand of NW_012109685.1, from coordinate 937,117 downwards.
TTAATGTCTTCAATATTCCCATTGAATATTGTTTGATATTAAAATGTAATGGAGTCACAGTATTTATCATCTGTTCTTCTTTGGTTTCAAGGGAAGAAGAGGGAAAACAGGACCTCCAGGAAAACCAGGACCCCCAGGACCACCTGTGAGTAAACAATACAATGACTGTCCCTTTAAAAAGTCACTCTTTATGTCTGTGTGTTTACCTAAGGATTATTTTACTCCCCTGTGGATAATGGTTTCCTTCTTTCTACTGTTCAGAATGACTCGTTTCAGCATTTGGATGAGTAGTTCATAGTCTCTATATTCCTAACACCATCATCACCACAAACCAAGAGATGAGGGAGGCTGGTAACCATCCACACACCTCACCCACTTGTTTATTACACAGATGGCAATAACAGTAGTGTCTGCTTGAACATCCCAAGCCAAGTGTCCAGACAGATGAATCCTGTTCTGAACCTACCTGAACTCCATCTTCTCGATTTCTTAACATCCAGGCTGTTAGAAAATCAGACATCTGGGGAAGCATATCCACTTTTCTTGATATGAAACTATTTTGTTAGTATAATTTCATGGTTTGGTAAAAAGTGCTATAAAGATCATCTAACCAGTTAGTTTATCTGGATCCTTTACCCCGAGCTTCTAGGGAAAAAAAAAAAAAAAAGTATTCAATTTCTTGTAGTTGTGGTAACTCTGCAGCCTATGAGAGTCTGGTTTGTGTCCAAGCTGCTCCACTGACACTGCACTCTCTGTCCAACAATCTCTGCATCGCAGATTCCCTGAGCACTTTTCAGGCTTCATCTGACTTTACTGCTACACAGGAATGTATAGCATTGACTGCTCTCTCCTTGAAACTCCCTATTCTCTTGGTTTAGCGACATTGGGTTTTTTCCTCCCATGCCTGGGGCCATCTTTTTGTCTCCATTAACAGCTTTTCTTCTGCCCCCTATATGCTGGATGGATTAATGAATGCCAGTTTTTTATTTCAACTCAGACACTGTTCCTGAGTTCCAGGCTGGTACATCCCATTATTTTTTAGTATCTCCACGTGGAAATCTCTGGCTACCACAAAAGTATAACGTCCAAAACTAATCTCTAAAAATAATCCTAGATGTTTTTCTTCCTCCTCCTCATCTAAACAGTTTCTAAATCATATCAGTTCTACATCCCAGCAGCCCACAAATCCTCTCCGTCTTCACTGTCACTGCCTTAGTTTAGACCTTTGTCAATTTGAACCTACATATTTGAAGTCATCTGAGAGCTGGTCTCATTGCCTCTACCTTCTCCAAGTGGAGTAAAACCTCTAAATCACGACAGCATCCAGGTGGGCTTGGATGGCTTAAAATTCTCTAACAGCTTAAAACTATTTGATTTTAAATCCCTCAGTCGCTTCTCTTTTCTTCAAGACAGATGGATTCCACATCCTCTACATGCCATTCTGGGCCCTTCATGGTTTGCCTTTTACCTGCCTTGGCCTATCTTCCTCTATGCCCTTCCTTCTTTTGTAATCAGTCATCTTCCTATTGGGAGATCCCACTCCCAATGTTTAACATGGGTTCTTTTCTGTTTCCTAAGTGTCTCAGCTGGGTTGAGAAATAAAGGGAAAGAGCACAAGAGAGAGAAATTTAAAGCTGGGTGTCCGGGGGAGACATCACAATGTTCCCATAGCTGTAAAACCAGCAAGTTTTTATTAGCGATTTTCAAAAGGGGAGGGAACGCACGAATAGGGGTGTGGGTCACAGAGATCACATACTTCACAAGGTAATAAAATATCACAAAGCAAATGGAGGCAGGGCGAGATCACAGGACCACCGGATGAGGAGAAATTAAAATTGCTAATGAAGTTTCCGGCACGCATTGTCTTTGATAACATCTTATCAGGAAACCGGGTTTGAGAGCAGGTAACCTGTCTGATCACAATTTATTAGGTGGGAATTTTCCCATCCTAGTAAGCCTGGGAGCACTATAGGAGACCGGGGCTTATTTCATCCCATCGGCTTCGACCATAGAAGACACCTTAAAAAGGGGCCGTCTATAGGCCTACCTTCAGGGTGCATTCTCTTTCTCAGGGATGTTCCTTGCTGAGAAAAAGAATTCAGTGATATTTCTCCTATTTGCTTATGAAAGAGGAGGAATATAGCTCTGTTTCCATCCGGCTCACCAGCAGCCAGTTCAAAGTGACCTCTCTTGTTCCTTGAACATCGCTGTTATCCTGTTCTTTTTTAAAGATGCCCAGATTTCGTATTGTTCAAACACACATGCTCTGCAAACAATTTGTGCAGTTGACACAATCACAGGGTCCTGAGGCGACATTCATCCTCCTCAGCTTACAAAGAAGATGACGGGATTAAGAGATCAAAGACAGGCATAGGAAATCACAGGGGTATTCATTGGGGAAGTGATAAGTGTCCATGAAATCTTCACAATTTATGTTCAGAGATTACAGTAAAGACAGGTGTAAGAAATTATAAAAGTATTAATTTGGGGAACTAATAAATATCCATGAAATCTTCACAATTTATGTTCTTCTGCCGTGGCTTCAGCTGGTCCCTCCGTTCGGGGTCCCTGACTTCCCGCGACATCTTCCCTTACTGTTTCAAAAATGCTATGACTTGCAAATGTTCTCCAATAGGCCTGTATATGCTTCTCTGTATCTCATGACTCAGCTCAAACATTTCTCCTATAGAGCCTTTGCCAGTGCTCTCAGCATTTGAGGTTTCCTCCCATGGTACTGTATGTTACACCGCCTACAGATATAGCACATTGCTTTGGACTCTTATTTTCCTCATCTGACCACTGCACCGTGACTGTTTTGAACCTCTGTTTTCCCACCATAGCATGTGATTATTGTTTATTTAATGACTGAGTAACAAATGAATATGTTTTGTAGACGAAAAAATTAAGACCAGGTAAGTGCCTTTCTGAAGACCAAAAAACACCCTGCACCACCACTAGAGGGCCTCAACCCAGTACCTTAGGAATCTCTTAGGATGTGCTCACCTGCCAAAAATGAACATGATTACTGTCCTGTCATTGATTTCATTTCACTGTAGCCATTCTAGCGGATTGTCCTATTAACAGTGCATTGGGGCCAATTGATATTTATTATATAAAGGCAGATTGGGGGGATGAGGGATGAGGAAGTATAAGCCGGATATCTGCATTAGTCTATTCTCACACTGCTATGAAGAACTACCCGAGACTGGGTAATTTATAAAGAAAAGAGGCTTATTTGACTCACAGTTCCACAGGCTGTACAAGAGGCATGGCTGGGAAGGTCTCAGGAAACTCCCAGTCATGGCAGAAGGGAGAAGGGGAAGCAAGCACATCTTCACATGGCAGCAGGAGAGAGCGACTGTGAAGGGGGAAGTGCACTTTAAACAACCTAATCTCAGCCGGACGCGGTGGCCCACCCTGTAATCCCAGCACTTTGGGAGGCTGAGACGGGCAGATCACGAGGTCAGGAGATCGAGACCATCCTGGCTAACACGGTGAAACCCCGTCTCTACTAAAAAAAAATAAAAATTAGCCGGGCGAGGCGGCGGGCGCCTGTAGTCCCAGCTACTCGGGAGGCTGAGGCAGGAGAATGGCGTGAACCCAGGAGGCGGAGCTTGCAGTGAGCCCAGATCATGTCACTGCACTCCAGCCTGGGCAACAGAGCGAGACTCTGTCTCAAAAAAAAAAAAATAATAACCTAATCTCGTGAGAATTCACTCACAAGACAGCACTAGGGGGATGGTGCTAAACCATTAGAAACCACCCTCATGACCCAATCACCTCCCAGCAGGTTCCTCCCCCAACATTGGAGATTACAATTTAACATGAGATTTGGTTGGGGACACAGAGTCAAGCCATATCAGTGTACTAGCATCTAGTCTTGAAAGGAATCAGTTTTGTTGATTTTTATTTCAAATTTTTAGACAAAACAGAGAACACATTGTAAGATCTTTAAAATAATTGTTTCGTGCTTTAAAGAAGAAAAGCTGGTGAATGCTAACAGGCAAGATTAGACCTTTGTGTAGTTTTCTAAACCTATGGTGCTGCTTTTAAGACAGGATAATTGTTGTCTCAAAGGAAGAATTTGAATGTTGAAGGCCTTTATGACAAGCTTGCCAAATGTCTAGGAGAGAAGAAGATTACACCGAATTCTAGAATGAGTTCTCAACTACAGATCAAATGAGTTTACTGAAGAGTTCAGAAGATTAAAAACCATGTGACTGTATAATAGGATTTATAATATTCAATTCCACAGACTTTAGTTTATTGCCAGAGTGTTTGGAGGAGAGAGGTGCTTATTTTATTTCAAGTATAGATTTAGAACTTAAACTCAGCTATAGGTCTGACACACAGTGTTCATTAAATCCTGGGAACATAGCATTTTTAAAAAGTGGTTTATTAACTTTTTAAATATAACAAAATACCCAATTTGTTAGAAAAATTAGGAAAAATCTATGCAGAAGACAAAGTATTTACTTTGGTGGCATGATCTCGGCTCACTGCACCCTCTGCCTCCCAGATTCAAGCAATTCTCTAGCCTCAGCCTCCCGAGCAGCTGGGACTACAGGTGCCCACCACCACACCCAGCTAATTTTTGTATTTTTAGTAGAGACAGGGTTTTACCATGTTGGCCAGGATGGTCTCGATGTCTTGACCTCGTGATCCGCCCACCTCAGTCTCCCAAAGTGCTGGGATTACAGGTGTGAGCCACCGCGCCTGGCCAGTAGTCACTATTTAAAAAGTATCAGCAGAGCACTTGTTATCTCTTAGGATGTCCCAGGGAGCTATTTGTATTTTATTACAATTTACAAATAGCTTAAGAGATGTTCCCCCTTAATTGTGGACGTTTTTAGATCAAAGCATTGTTGTTTTTCATTTATTTGTCTTTTCCAACATTGGACCCTTTGTGACATGCACCCTACGTCATAGCAAGAAGGAAGGCAAGAAGAGAACAAGAGATGGGTTGGTAGGACCTATAATTTTTCTAATTGTTATTGGAGTTAGTGTATGCCTCACCGCAGTGGCCAGTATGTGAGGATCCTGAAGCATGTGTTAGAATATCTTATGACAATATGAAATGTATTTTTTAAAAAATTTTAATTTTGTCTCCTTATCAAACAGTAATTAAATACTATGTAATATCCCTCAAATAAGTGAATATTTTATGTAATTTAAACATTATGTTTGAGCAATTAGTCTTTGGGAAAGTTGGAGGGCGACTTTATTCTAGTCAGTGTGATTGCAAAGAACAAAGGAATAGGAATTACCAGGAGGCATGAATTTTTTTATTTTTTTAATAACAGCATACTTTATAAGAAAATGTCCTTCCCTTTGGGGGTTTAAGATGTTTCTGAAATCAAACATAGTGTTGTTATTTAGGGGAGTGTCAGTGAAGACTTTAAAAATCTTGAATTGAAAGGAAATTGAATTGAAAGGAATCTAAGTCTCTGATGGCCTGAAGCAATTCAAATAATTAAAGTGTTTTAACGAGTCCTTCTACTTGATTATTTGTTCTGAAGCCAAATTTGTATATTCTCACTTTCTTATGAAACGTTTGCACCAAAAGGACAACTTGTTTACTAAAAAAATTTCCTACAACTAGCTAAGTGTATGTGTTTGTGTGTGTGTGTGTAAGAGGACAACGTTTTGTCCCGAGATATTTTATCTCCTACGGAAAAAAGATTTCTAATAATGGGAAATTTACTAACAGTAGTTTTATTAAACTAACATTATTAAATTATCTTTGTGAATCAGTGTTTCATGGAAAGTCATATATATCACTCCAATTTAGCACCCCATATTCAATAGCAAATTTTTGTGTCTTTAGGAAAGACTTATTTGAAATTTATACACATGCAATATGCATATAATGAAACTGTTCTTATTCAGAGTGCTTGTCATTGAGCAGTGACTAACCTGGTTAACAGAGTTAGCCACATGTATTTTTGTAAAGTATTTGTCCAATTTCTTGTTAAAAACCAGAGCTGATCTTACCTATGCAAAGGAAAAAGCTCCCAAAGTCTCCCAAATAACTTCTGCCATCTTGTCCTAAATGAATATTCTTCACTGGAGGGAAACTATTACATAGCGATCTCTTGGATTTATTTCAATACATAAAGATTACAACTGAGAACAGTTTTTCAGTATGAGAGGGCTAAGCATCTCCCGCGGGAAGGAAATAGCACTAACATCTGAGGAAACAGTTTCAGAGGAGAGACGGATGAAGCAGACAAGGAGAATTTATTACCTAGCTCTGTATTAAGTACTGTATTTCCAGTGTCTTAGGGAATCCTTACAACTCTCTTGAAAAGTAGAAATTATCTTCATTTTATAATGAGGTAAATGATACTTGGAAATGTCAAGTAACTTACCCAAGCTGACACAAGCAGAGAAGACAGAATTGAAACACAGGAACTGATCCCTAAACCTTTGTTCTGCCAGACTATAGGTGTGAAAGACAAGCTTCTAGTTTACAATTCGACTAAGATTAGTCTTCTTCAAACATCATACATAGAACGGTGTTTGATTTTGCCATGGCAATGAATGGCACTGTGCTGACTCCGGACAGCGAGATGGTATAGGATAGCATAGGATGGCAGTGAGGAACTTAGTGCTTCTCCTCACTAGCCTGTCCTAGAACAATTTTCTTGATGTTTCCTTGTCTCCGTTTTCTTTTCTGTAAATTTGAAATAATAGCACCTACCCCACCTGCTTTTTCCCACAGTGGCTACAAGGGCCCAATGCCATGGATGTGAAAGAACTTTCTTCTAAATGTAAAGCTCTATTTAAATGTAAGTTAGTTCCACTGTTATTATTCCGAACACCCATTCACACTGTAGATAGAAGAGATTGTCTTCAATCAGTAATTAGACCAACACTTCTTTTCTCTCTTTACAGTTTTCCAAAAATCTAGTTAACAGAAATTTGAATGTCTATCAATGAATTGCGGAAATAAAAGATCCCTTTGCATATGGCACGCTTATTCTAGATACATAAATCCACTCATGAAGAGATACAAAAGTTATTCACAATTAGGTAACAATAACAACCAGGTCTAAAGAGTCAGTGATGCTCTTCTCCTGAGATTTGTAGCCTCTTCCTTGCTTGTGGGGCTTGTTCCTTTACCTTCTGAGCTGTTGCGTTTTATTAGTTGTGATGTTCTCTAAGTCTCAACTGTCCTTCCTCACACTCCAATAAAAGCTTATCTTTTTAAAAAGCCTTCCAGTTATCTGAGTAGCATAAGCAACGGAAAGTAATAGACTTATGTTATGATAATGAGACTTGGAATGCCTTCGTTTATTTCAAAGTATTCTGGTTTCTAGTTTCTTTAGAAAAGAGAGGAAAGCAGCTGGAAATGAGGCGAAGCAGGAGAGAAAGTAGGAGAATTTAACTAATGAACCATTAAAGGAAGTAGGTATTAGCCCATCCATTTGACATTACTTCTCATTCATCATTGCTGGAAAAAGCGTTTATTAAAAACCACATTAATTTTAAAATGTGTTATTATTTCTTTCTGTTACAGGCAAGGCTTTTTATTTTCTTTCATTTTTTTTTCTTCTGGTATTGTTTTTATGCATTGTTTCATTATTGCAGTATGAGAATTGAGCAGTGGGCTCCATTTGTCACTTTTGTGTGCATAGCAATTTAGGTTGAAAGCAGAAATTCAAAAAAGTGTGTAACATGGGGCAGCAGCTCCATCTACTGTTTCCGTTGGAAAAGCTGTAGTTAAAGAATGACTAGCTCTTTGAAGGATGTCAGGGGAGTGGAAATTTTTCGATGTTTGAAGTTTATTATAAATCCATATGATTTTTTAAAAATTATTTTGAGGCTTTTGTTGCATTTATGCTTACCTTGAAATTTAAATGTAAATGCCTTTTCATCAGCAGTCATTTTCAATGTCAACTTGATGCTCTTTTGAGGTGAAAATCCATACCTACTTCACTGATCTCTGAAATGCCCTTCTGTTGTACAATACCAATAAAACTCTGCAGTATTAATTTTGTAGGAGCTTACTCCAATGAAATGTATGCTTCTTTTCTAAAACAATTCTGATGTAAAACATGTACATTCTTGCTTCTATTTTAATTTTAACTTCAGTGTAGAACTTCTTCTACCTTTAAAGCATGAATCATTACACAGTCCTGAAAGTTACAATTAAACTAATTGTAAATTAAATTAATCAGTTTGCACAGTTAAAAGAGTAAATTTAGGGTGTAAAATTTAATTCATGTACTAAACACTTATGGGCTATTGACCATGTATTAATCACTATTACAAACATTGAATATACAGTGGTTAGAAACACAAAGCAACAACAAACTACAGATAAGGTCTCTACCTTTCTTTATAACTTACTCTCTGTGGTAAGGCAGTACACCAATGGTTAATAAGCAGTTAAATAAATAGACAAAACAATTTTGGTGTAGAGTGAAGTGCTATGGGTGGAACAAACTGGGTAATGTGATAATGATTTGGAAGGAGGAAATGTTCTCATTACCATCTCATTGAGGTGGTCCAGGGAGGTGTCTCTGAGCAGAAGACATTCCTTGAGAAGGAGCTGGCCATGTGAGGGCCAGAGCAAGAACTTTCTAAACAGAAATATCAGGACTTGCAAAGGGCTTCAGGTGGGGAAAAGCTTGATGTATTCAATAAATAATAAAGGAGCTAAGAAAAGAATAGTGCCAGAAAAGATTTGGGAGCTGAATGGCTTCATCACATGGGGCGTTCTAAGAATAGAAGAGAAGGGTTGGCAGGGAGGGCAGCTGGAGAGATACAAGTAGCCATGAAATAACCAGTTATATCTCCCTTTTGTAAGTGTGTGGGGGGTGTGTGTGTGTGTGTGTGTGTGTGTGTGTGTATGTGTCTGCAGTGGTTTTATTTTTTTATGTGATGAAATTACTGTTCCTACTGATTCAAATAAATTATTGAAGGTAATATTATTTTTAGCCCATTATCTTTAGTCTTCGAGTAGATAGGAAATAGGCTTGTTTGCTGAGAGAAAACAAGAAAATTGACAAAGGTATGATTGTAGCCCATTTAATTTCAGTCTTGACTGAATCCACTGGATATCACATTGGTCATTAGAGATGGAGAATTTCATCACATCTAAGTCTTTTCTTTTTCCCCACAGCAAAATCTGATGTTTCCTTTCTGTTAGGCTATAGGTTAAGCCAGTTGAACAGTTGTGGCAATGAAAATACATGCCCTCAAAACACCATAGGACTAAGTGCCTTCCAGCACTTGTGCCCCGTTATCCATCACTATTCTCAACTTGAGTATCTTCCGTCTCCAACTTTATTTACTATGCACTGAAAACTGAAAGTGCAAAATTATTATTTCCAGTATATAGCAAGATCCACCTCTAAAACAATTTAGTGTCCCGAAACACATTTTTGGACTGCTGAATAAAGCAGATGACAGAAACTGTGTCAAACATTTGATTACTTGTTAAAATACCCTCAAAATACCTTGAATGTGACTACATGCATTTTGAAGCTCATCATGTATCAATAGGAATCCAATTCAAATTCTTAACATCCCTTCTAGAAGCTTTGAACTGATCAGGGCTTTGTCATGTTTCTCAGTTTTCCTTTCAGCAAGAGAACCACAATCTCTTCTGTCTATTAAATGACTAAAGTCTGTGCAATGTAATATCTTCAGAGAAAATGAACCTAACAGGTTGAGTCAATGGGAATAGGAATTTCATTTCTCAAAAAAAAGTAAGATGACACTTTCTCAGATTTAAAAATATGGACACATAAGACCTATAAAATGGAGACATGGCTAATCATGTTTATTGCCACTTGTCCCTCATGGGGGTAATGGTCCCAGACAAAACAGCTGTTCCCAACATTGCTAAAATTCCAGTGTCACCTTGTGTGACCACAGAATACGTAGACATGCATGTGAGGCAGCTGGGGGTATCAGGTTGAGATTTTGAAAACTAGCTCTCAAGTTTTATTTTCTAATTATTTCTCTTTTTCTCTCCCTATGGACAGTAGCAGGACATTATTACTCACTTTCCGAGTTCCTATGTTTTTTACTAATAGTGGTAACATACATTATGGTTGAAAAGAATATTATATTTGTACAGTCACTGACTGCCTGTTTCATCTTGTGTTATGTTCTTGAAACCCACTATTAAGACATCTGGACTGACATGTGTTATTTACAGCAATGGTGAGACAGAATATTTGAAATCCTTGATCTGTGGTCACCAAACTTGTAATTAGTTGTGATAGTGCCTGGATTAAACATCATTTCTTTGTGTCGGGTAAACATTAAGGTTTGAGAAGTCAAAGGCCAATCAGATTTATTAGAACCTTAATTTGCAGAAAGGGAGATTTGTCTCCTAAATAATCTTATAGTTTGCATTTGATGACATAGTTTCCAAGAGGATCTCCATACTGTATTTAATTTTACTGCTGTATAACTTTGCAAGGTAGGCAAGAAGAGATTATTTTCATTCAATAAGAAAATTCGGGGTCCTGACGAATAAGGGGCTCAGCTCAATTTGTGCAGTCGGTTTTCTCTGCAGATCAGTAACTATAGCTTAGTATGATCGGAGGAAAGACTGAAGGAAATTCTGTAACCAGAGAAGCAACAAGTTTTCAGCATTGTCTATGGGACCTAAAACGTGGAAGAAAAGTTGGCAGAAAATAAGATTTGAAGAGTCTTCAGCTATGTCTGTAATGAATTCATGAAAAAGTAAAAATACCCACAGCAAATATGGCAAAATTGTTAATATTTGACAACACAGGATTGTGGACTCATTGGAATTTATATTATTTTCGGTACTTTTCAGCATGCTTAGAATAGTTCAAATTCATTTTAAGAAACAGGAAAAACATTCTATGGAATTAGTAACAGTGCATATCACTGATTACTTCTTCACTGGCTGATATCATCAGTATCTTCTCCTTTGACTGAAATCCTTTGTGGAATGGGGCCACGTGTTTTAAAACTAAAATTATTAACTATTTTTTTAGAACGTTCGTGAGCACACTCTCTATAACCATGGGGTTCAGTTGAGCCAAGAATTGTCATTTGTAGATTTATCATTAGTACAACCTATAGATAAGGGAGAAATCTTAACATCACACATTTGAGTTGAAAGTGAAGACCACAATCACCCAATTATTCCAGAGCTGTCCAGAATGTCCCCAGCTATTCGAGTTGCGCACTCGCTCTTGGCCTCTATGTAACTTGGCAGTGTGTAAGCCAGTGCCACCAGCCTGGTTATCTTAAGTCCCAGCAGTGTGCCTTGGAACTTGCATTTTCTCAACTCAGGAAGAGGTGTCATTCTACCAACACTTTTGAAGAGAATGAATGTTATCACTTAATTACAGTAAATGGAAACTCAAAGCATTCATAGGTGCAGGCTGCCTGTGGGGTCCATGTAAGCCAACTTTCCTCCAGATTTTGGTGGCATTTTGAAAAATTCCTGAGGTCAGACAAGGGGATGGAGGCACAGTTGTTCCTAAGGTATGATTTTTGTTGGTGGTGATCTTTTGAGGACACCACTGGATACAAATAATTTGTTTCACACATTCCCCTCCTTGCTAGTTTTCATGCCCCTATGGCTTTTATCACCTTGTACTGGGTCATTGATGTTGCATCTGTGGGTGGCAAGGCACTCTAAAGATTCCTGCTGCTCCTTATATTGCAGGACACTGACAAATAATAGTTTTCCTTTTTTAGGACATACTGAGGAAAGATGAGTATGAAACATTTTATGGATGGATAAGCAGAATGGCAGCATTAGGGGAGGAATCATTTTTTTTTCTAACTATCATGCCATAGAAATCAGTCAAAATGTCCCACTCTATCAATAAGGCAGTGGGCTTTACACCAATTAGGTTGATATCGGGGGAAATAAGCACCTTTAAAGATATTTTTTTCTGCCTTGGGAAGCAAAGTGTTAAAAAGCGTGCAAGCTTCCTAGCATAATTTAGAAAATCTGCTTTTATGAAATGGGTTAATTATACCCATTGAATGTGTTCACTGTCACAGTCTCATCCTCCCACTTCTGTTCCAAAATGACAAGTGAAACCAGGGACTGTGCAATTTTGGAAAACAATCAGATCACATATTGAGTATTTTGCTTATTCATACAACCATAAACGGCCTATGCTTGAGTTCCCTCAATTACACAGCTCAGTTATGCAGGCCAGAAGCAGACAAGCCCAGCTCAAGTGAGCACTTTCCTGGAATACACGAGGGAATGAGTTTGAAAAATGTCCAAAGTGGCAGATGTGAAAAATTCTCATTCAAGATCCAGAGCTGCCTTTGCTGCAATCCTTCACCTGTTAATCGCACTGCCTCTGAACTTGTGAACCAGGGATGCTAGCGATATCTTAGACTGAGACACTTAGGAGCTATAGATCTTTCAAGGTATGGTGCCAGTATATGCCAAGGTGGGGGAAAAACTAGTGAGACAAGACAAGATCATGGATCACAGCACTGCTCAGAATTTTCAGACATTCACCAAGAATAAGCATGTCGCTGCCAGCTTCCAACTAAACTGTTATTATCTTTTGTAGGGGAAATTCCCAAAAGATGTCCTTGATGAATGCTTAAACCATTGTACTGTATCACTTAAATTCTTCAGACTACTGCAATGCTAATACACAATCTCTCTTCCACAACAGAATACAATGGCACTATTGTAGTCTTAAGTGAAGGATATTTCATTTTCCCTGAGTGTGACAACTTTCCCACAACTGTTCTCCACTGCAATTTCATGCTCATTGGAGTTTCTGTGCACCAAAATCATCCCCAAGCAATGTACTCTCTTGATTCACTAGTATTTTTCCACCTCCTTTGATTATATTTATTTTTTCTTTTCTTCCACCATCTTATAAGTGCTAAGGTTCCTTAGCCTTCATTTGGCGTTATTGAAACCTCAAAAGTTATTTAAGTTGCTGGTTGAGATTGCTGACTTCCTTCCTTTTCCTTCTCAGCCTAACGCTGCTTGTTTCTTTCTCCTGCTCTTGTTCTAATAGAAGCCCTCCATGATTTTGAACTTCCCTGTGTCTCCGTGTTGTTCCTTTCTCTTACCCTTATCCTCCTCCCATTCTGGTCACTTTCCTCTTAACTCTACTTGTCATCCAAGTCTTTTTTTTTTTTTTTGAGATGGAGTCTTTCTCTGTCTTTCAGGCTGAAGTGCAGTGGTGTGATATCAGCTAACTGCAACCTCCGCCTCCCAAGTTCCAGCAATTCTCCTGCCTCAGCCTTCAGAGTAGCTGGGACTACAGGCACACGCTACCATGCCCTGCTAATTTTTTGTATTTTAGTAGAGACAGGGTTTCACCATGTTGCCCAGGCTGGCCTCAAACTCCTGAGCTCAAGCAATCTGCCTGTCTCAGCCTCCCAAAGTGCTAGCATTGCAGGTGTGAGCCACTGTGCCCGGCCCTTTCAAAAGGCATATCTATACCAAGTCTCAGACCCTTCTTTGCTTGGCCCTTGGTGATTGTGTGTCTCATTAATCCTGTGGTCTTTCACCACACAATGCCCTGCTCGATTTTTTAAAAACCAGCTTTAAGATGATTGGTATTTTATCTTCCCATCATCCTTCTCACTGTGAGGTGGTTTAAAGGAAAGAGTTAAAAGATCAAGGCCGTGGGGTCAGACAGACCTGAGTTGAAACCTAGCTCTTGTCTACTATTTATATGATCTTGAGTCCGATATTTAGTCTTTTGTTATGTGTAAAATAAGGAAACACCACCTCACTGGATTGCTGTAAGAGCTAAATGCAATAATGTATGTACCTGCCACACAGTTGTCACTTTCAAATGGTAACTATTGTTATCTATTAATATTTTTGTTATCATTTTCCTCATTTAATCATTATTTGCCATCTTCTCATTGTTTCTGTCTTTCTTTCCCAGGATTTAGGACCTACCATTTCCAAGGCAAAAGGGTTATTTTTTCTCTTTTATTATCACCTGCATGTAAATTTTTCTTCTATCTGCTTTGCTCCCCTCCTTCCTATTTTCCTCTGTTAAAGTATTTATAGAGAAACTTCAT
>NW_012109685.1:917638-918254 GCF_000951045.1 Mandrillus leucophaeus | reverse complement strand
TTTTTTTTTTTTCTTGAATACAAAGGGAAAAATAATTACTGATCTCTACTTTTTTACAAGCCATTAGAACACTGGAAAGGTTTCTTGAAAATTAGTCCAAAGGACTTTCCAACAAGCATTCTATCTGTTCTTACAGAAAAGCTATTTTTTAGCACTTTTGAAGAGCATTGGTTAGTACAACTTCCTTCACAGAGGTTTTTGGTATTTCAAAGATTGTTCTTGAATTTAATTGAAAACCCACAGGGCCAAAAGCAGTTGTATGTAACCTGAAAATATGTATTTTTGAATCCTGAAAAATGCTTCCAATAGGAGACTGAAGAGCTATGGTGCATAAGTGGCATCCAGATGACTCAGGGAGACTCAGTCAACAGAGATGAAGAGGTACAGGGTACTTTCAGAGATAAGGGAGAAAGGAAAAGAGTTCAGGATTGAGGATCAGAAAGTGAGCAGGGGATTTGACTGAGGAGCCACAGAGACCCTGATTCACAGTGTGCAGGCTGTGCTGAAGCCGGATCAGAAGACTCAAGCTCTGACTTGAACAGGCAGCTTATGGCAAAGAACAATGAGGGAAAAAAAGGCAAAAATATTGCTCTTTAAGCTGAGCATACCTGGTGAA
>NW_012109685.1:908123-914613 GCF_000951045.1 Mandrillus leucophaeus | reverse complement strand
TTCCTTAGCCTTCATTTGGCGTTATTGAAACCTCAAAAGTTATTTAAGTTGCTGGTTGAGATTGCTGACTTCCTTCCTTTTCCTTCTCAGCCTAACGCTGCTCGTTTCTTTCTCCTGCTCTTGTTCTAATAGAAGCCCTCCATGATTTTGAACTTCCCTGTGTCTCCGTGTTGTTCCTTTCTCTTATCCTTATCCTCCTCCCATTCTGGTCACTTTCCTCTTAACTCTACTTGTCATCCAAGTCTTTTTTTTTTTTTTGAGATGGAGTCTTTCTCTGTCTTTCAGGCTGAAGTGCAGTGGTGTGATATCAGCTAACTGCAACCTCCGCCTCCCAAGTTCCAGCAATTCTCCTGCCTCAGCCTTCAGAGTAGCTGGGACTACAGGCACACGCTACCATGCCCTGCTAATTTTTTGTATTTTAGTAGAGACAGGGTTTCACCATGTTGCCCAGGCTGGCCTCAAACTCCTGAGCTCAAGCAATCTGCCTGTCTCAGCCTCCCAAAGTGCTAGCATTGCAGGTGTGAGCCACTGTGCCCGGCCCTTTCAAAAGGCATATCTATACCAAGTCTCAGACCCTTCTTTGCTTGGCCCTTGGTGATTGTGTGTCTCATTAATCCTGTGGTCTTTCACCACACAATGCCCTGCTCGATTTTTTAAAAACCAGCTTTAAGATGATTGGTATTTTATCTTCCCATCATCCTTCTCACTGTGAGGTGGTTTAAAGGAAAGAGTTAAAAGATCAAGGCCGTGGGGTCAGACAGACCTGAGTTGAAACCTAGCTCTTGTCTACTATTTATATGATCTTGAGTCCGATATTTAGTCTTTTGTTATGTGTAAAATAAGGAAACACCACCTCACTGGATTGCTGTAAGAGCTAAATGCAATAATGTATGTACCTGCCACACAGTTGTCACTTTCAAATGGTAACTATTGTTATCTATTAATATTTTTGTTATCATTTTCCTCATTTAATCATTATTTGCCATCTTCTCATTGTTTCTGTCTTTCTTTCCCAGGATTTAGGACCTACCATTTCCAAGGCAAAAGGGTTATTTTTTCTCTTTTATTATCACCTGCATGTAAATTTTTCTTCTATCTGCTTTGCTCCCCTCCTTCCTATTTTCCTCTGTTAAAGTATTTATAGAGAAACTTCATCCATCTAAGAATGTTGGCCTAAATATATTCATATACATATTCATCATCTGGAAAAACTCATTAGATTCTATTTTCAATGTGAACAAACGCACTTGAAAACATCTCTTTTAAATTGAGAGCATTCAAGTTGCATAACTGTATTCTTTTGTGTTGACCAATGAATGAAACAGATCCTTCAGATTAGCACTGAAACATGAATTTTCCCTGAGCTTATTTCCATTTGAGTCCCCACCACTTACAATCCAAATTAACCTGAAGACTTGGCTCTCAAGTCATTTCTCAAAGCCTCTTTCCAGAAAGTTAAAGCCCTCAGCCTAATGGTGGTGGAGGCAGAGACGTAGTCTGCAGAGTCCCCGGCCACCCTTTCCTCCTTGGTGCTATCTTCTTCTGTCCTTAGCCTGCAAGGGCCATCCCTTTATTCTTCTCCTTTTCTGTCCTACCCACCTTGCTCTTGGGAAAAATGTAATGAACAATTCACATGAATCTATTAGAATGGAGTGATTTTGGACTTGGTTCAACCATTCGTGTGGTTTGGGGAAAAATCTCTTGGTTTTCCCATCTGTTAAATGGAAAATATAATAGTACCCACTTCAGTTGGTTATTATAAGAATCAAATAAGATAATGCATTTTACAGTCACATTACCCTACCACCCAAGAAAATATAAGTGAAAATACTTTTAGAGTTATCCAGAGTTGTGAAAACATGAACCATTAGTATTATATCTCCTAGGAACATTTGTATTTGATCTGGCAATAAAACTTAACACCAAAAAAAAAAAAATAAGACTTGCTTTAGGACATTTTGGGCATAGCCTGGAGAGTAGGCAAGGTATTTGAAGGAAAAAGACCTCCTCCCAGGAACCTTTGCGTTTTACCTATATCTGGCCCGCCCATGTTCCCTAGGGTGACCCAGTTAAACCCAAGTATGTGAGCTTGAGGTCTCTATATTGAAATATAAAAATAATATAAATACCCACTGAATCTGCTCTTGGCTTTAGGAATCACATTTTATAGTTCAAGAGTTTCTACTAACTGTTGTGTTTTGTTTTTTGGTGTTTTGTTTTTCTTTTTGGTGGCGAGGAGGTGTTGGCATCCCTTTAATCACTAAAAATTCATAGCAGAAGCATTCTCAGAAAAAAAAAATCCATTACAATTATAACTGCTTAATTTATGTAATTAAACCCCACATTGAAAAAAGTTTCCTTTTGAGCAAATATTAAGACAGAGAAGGATGGGTAATTTTTTTAAAAAAAGAAATTGAGTCCTCAAATATTTTCTATCTGAAAAACGTTATTGGTTTTTTCACCAGAGTTACTTTACGACTTTATATGTTGTAATTCTGGTCCAAAAATCCATCAATGAGCTCTTTTCTACTTAACTGGAGCTCACTATAGCTATGCTTTCAATTAAGTAGCCACATTCTTAGGTTAATCTAAATCTTTTGATATTGTCTTCTATAAATTTGGAAGCAGCAGCCCTTTGCTCTGTTTGATACCATATCTAACTAAAAGGAAAACCAACAAGCAAAAACTTGGCTTTCTCCACAGACTTTTTCTTATAAAAGCAATGATTCTACCGAATTCAACAAACATTTGGTGCTGGTGACGGGGGAGAGATGCTGCAGACTGTACTGTAATGAGGTTAAAAGGCTCATGCCTGTAATCCCAGCACTTTGGGATGCTGAGGCGGGTGGATCACAAGGTCAGGAGATCGAGACCATCCTGGCTAACACAGTGAAACGCCGTCTGTAAACTCTAAACCCCGTCTCTAAACGTTTTCTAAACTAAAAATACAAAAAAATTAGCCAGGTGTGGCGGTGGGCGCCTGTAGTCCCAGCTACTCGGGAGGCTGAGGCGGGAGAATGGCGTGAACCCAGGAGGTGGAGCTTGCAGTGAGCCAAGATGGTGCCACTGCACTCCAACCTGGGCAACAGAGCAAGACTCTGTCTCAAAAAAAAAAAAAAAAAAAAAAAAAAAAAGAAAGGATGAAAACTCCTTGCCCTCGCAAAGTTTTTGTTGCAACTGGGAATAGAAACATGTACATAAGCCACTATACTCAGTGTAAATGTGCTTTACTAAGTTATGTATAATGTGTTATAGACGGAAACATAAATGAGAGAAAAACTCATTTGACTTTACCTTTTCCAACCATTATTATTGCTTCATCTCACCATTCCTGTGTCTGAAGTTAGGCTTCCTAATGACTGCTTTTTTTTTTTTCTTGAATACAAAGGGAAAAATAATTACTGATCTCTACTTTTTTACAAGCCATTAGAACACTGGAAAGGTTTCTTGAAAATTAGTCCAAAGGACTTTCCAACAAGCATTCTATCTGTTCTTACAGAAAAGCTATTTTTTAGCACTTTTGAAGAGCATTGGTTAGTACAACTTCCTTCACAGAGGTTTTTGGTATTTCAAAGATTGTTCTTGAATTTAATTGAAAACCCACAGGGCCAAAAGCAGTTGTATGTAACCTGAAAATATGTATTTTTGAATCCTGAAAAATGCTTCCAATAGGAGACTGAAGAGCTATGGTGCATAAGTGGCATCCAGATGACTCAGGGAGACTCAGTCAACAGAGATGAAGAGGTACAGGGTACTTTCAGAGATAAGGGAGAAAGGAAAAGAGTTCAGGATTGAGGATCAGAAAGTGAGCAGGGGATTTGACTGAGGAGCCACAGAGACCCTGATTCACAGTGTGCAGGCTGTGCTGAAGCCGGATCAGAAGGCTCAAGCTCTGACTTGAACAGGCAGCTTATGGCAAAGAACAATGAGGGAAAAAAAGGCAAAAATATTGCTCTTTAAGCTGAGCATACCTGGTGAATTGGCTAAAAAGTGAAAATGCAGCTAAGACTAGGACTTAGGATTATGGTTTTTAACAGAGAACTCTTCCCAACTTCTAAACTTTGGGAATGTGCAGCCAAAACTGAAGTCTACTAAGGGAATGATAATGCAAATAGCTCATCATTTTTACACTATGTGTCTGACAAGTCCGGTGGCAGACATCATGGTATTTCTGTTTTCCACCTCCAGCAAGATTTAAGCCAAAAACTATTTAAAAGCTGCTAGAACTATTGCTGAGAGTATATACTTCCCAAATTGAATATAGCTTTAATTCACTTTATCACACCTGCTGTAGTTCTTTGCAGTAAGAAATGACATCAGGATCTCTATCCACACCCGGTTTATAGGCCTCTCAGATAATTATGAATCAGTACAGTTAGGTTCTGAACACTTGTTTCTCCCTGGAGTTCATTAGCATTTTTTAGCTGCTCTGTAATTGTATACTCACCACATTAATCCAGATGTCCTATATCTCCCAATCCCATACAAATAGAGTAAAGCAAATCTCCATAAAAGATAGACATTGTATAGCCATGACTTGTGTACAACCATGTTGCGGGTCACTATTATAAGCAAGATATTGGGACATTTTTCCTTTCCATAAACCTTTAACCACTTTTCCTAGTAGAGCTTCTAAGAGCATTAGCCAAGGCTGACATACCCTCTGCAGTTGGCCTCTCTTCACCACTGGGCCTGGGTCATATAAGTGTCTTTTGATGGGTCCTTGTAAATGCAAACCTTAGAGAAAGGATTCTGTCAACTGCCCTAGAGCATCTACAACACCATGTGATGCCGAGAGATCTGTCACTTACCACAAGTCTTTAACTTCTTTCTTGGAGTTAACAGTCTGAAAGATAGACAACTCTTGCTAAACTTGGAAACAACTCCTTGGATCTTCTCCAGCCATGTTTCCTACCAGAATAGAAGATAGAAAAATAGCACATTTCTTGGAATGTGGCTGGTAGGATAGCCACCAATTCTGAAACCCCAAGGTTGTTTTCCAATTGTAAACAGAGTTGCTTTTGCCATTTAAATGCATAGAGCTTATTTATGACCACTATCTTTGACAGCTTTAGAGCAACCAAGTGAGACACTGCCTCACTGTCTATAGTCAGAGTAGAGGGGGACTTCCAGAAGACTCTAATTGGTGCCTCTTTCCAGTCTCTGAAGGGTTCCTTTGGATCACTAGGAGAGTTTGTATAAAGTATTGCCTGCAGGGTAGACTGTTGGCTGTAAATTTCTGTTACATTAAACTTGGAATTCATGGTACCCAAACTAGTCCAGTGACTAAAAAAGTGAGAAAGAAAGTGTCATCATAAATGCTCGTGATGAGATTAAGTGGTAGAACCTAAAACTGCAAATCAAACCCATTTTGAGTACTACTTTGGAGATATGACATTTTGTGACAAAAACAGAACATATGAAAATGTAGAAGTAATTGTTATGGGTTTATTAATCTTGTGGATATTTGAATGATAATGTTCAATCTTTTCTGTAGCCTCATTGCTCTTGGCATTGTTTTTAGTGAGTTGTGCCCTTGCCTTTGTTTTTAGAGGGAGCAGCTGTACTGAGCCACGCATGTTCTCCCACTCCACCCCCAGTGGTAAGCTCAGCAGCAGCCAGATCAGGATCCTGAATGAGAAGTATATGCTTTGCTTATGAAATACAGCTATCCTCTGTTTGCAGATGACCAGTCTGTAAAGGATCATATCCCATTTCATCCAATTTTTTACAAATCATTATCGTTCTATTGTTTTTACTGTTCTCATTTACACTGCTACCTGTTTTATGCTATGCAAACGCTACCACACATTTGCTTTCCTGCTTCTTTTCCTTACTGCCTCCCAGAACCTTTTGGGAGACTTCACACTTCTTGTATCTCAGACCACCTGCTCTCCCACCCTCTACAAACAAATATAGGATACATTTGAATACAGTCACAGACTAGGAGAAATGTTTTGTAATATTCAGGGACAATCTCCCTAACATGGGTTAAGATACTGTATGAACACAGATGGGAGATACAAGGAGACGATAAAGGGGCCTCTCTCAACTACACGGTAGGGCTACAGTGAAAGGTAATGTGCTTACTTTCTCACCTCCTGCACCAAGCACAGTGCAGGAGTGTGGTACTTGGCAGAAGTGTTATGTACAAGTTTTGTTGATTTTTTTTCAATTTCAGTAAACAGAACATAGAAGAGTGATCACCCAGTGTTCTCTAGGGTACACACATCATCATGATAAGAAAATTACTGCAACAGTGATTTTTTGCCTAGTTTGCCTTTAAGTTAAGACAGTAGAGTAGACAAGAGCTGGCTTTGGGCCCAACGCTGATGTTAAGTATTAGCCCTACCACTTGCCAGCGGTGTGACCTTGGACCAGTTAAACATTTCCAACCCTCATTTTCTTTATCTTTGAATCAGAGAGAATGATGGGACATTCCTCATGTGTCCTAGTAAGGACTAAATTAGTTAACTCCTGCTGTAATGCC
>NW_012109685.1:845316-907563 GCF_000951045.1 Mandrillus leucophaeus | reverse complement strand
CGTGTCTAAAATTCCTCCTTGCCTCATTATATATTTGCAGAAGGATCAATATGTATGGAACCTCATGTCTCCTGACTTTCAAGAATAAGATCTTAACTTGCATGTTCTCAGCTAGATACTTTGTGTAACAACCCCCACCCCCAACTCAATGATTGCTTTCTTCATTACTTCCTCTAACTGACCTAGAATTCTTTACACAATGCTGGCTGATGAAAAGTTTCATGACAAATATATAATGCCATAAGAATTCTCTTCTTACAATAGCTCCGTTATTGTTTCAGCAAGGTAACAGCATCGTTTGTCTTTCCAATCATAGGCAACACCATTACTCCTGAGGCCCATTATTTTCTCAAGAATTATACCAACCTGCTTCTAAGTATCCATCACCTCATTCTTGTGCCCTTTATGTTTAGTGGCACAATGCAAAGGTTTCATATTAGAACAGATCTTCAGTCACAAGCTGCTCATAAGAAACACCTGGTGTAAATGTTAACCAACATTAATCTTTTCTGTATACCTAAGGTGTTACCTGTATCAGTGAGCGCAGCTAATGATTGCTTCTTAAAATTTTTCTCCACTTTTCAAAGCTTTCATTCTCTTTGAAAAATAATAATCTTTGTATAATGGCGCTGTTTGATTTTGGCTAATCATCTTCCTTCTAGGTCTTATCTTCTAAGGTAACATGTTAAAAACTTGGTCTCTATAATATTTTCTCTCCTCCTAGCTTTTGAGGTCTGGATGAAATATGCAATCTCTTTTCTGAGATAGTTGAACCTATTTGACTTGAATTACTTAATCTAAAATAATGCTAACCTTTGTGGTTTTTATGGCTCTCACCCCAAAATGTAATCCCTGAAAAACCTGGAAAAGTCTTCTCTTCTTTTCTTCCTAGAAGCTTTAGAGACGGCCAAATGTCTTTGCTGCTTTCCTATCCACTCCAAGCCCAGCATAGTGCTTACTGAATTATTTCCAGGTCAACTGAAAACTATCAATATTTAAATTTCTTAAGTCTGAGATTTTATAGCAGACATCTTTTTTCTGGCCCAAAAGTCCATGTGCATCCCATTTTCATACAACTAATTTAAAAAAGTAAAGCAATAGAAAAACATTTTCCCCATATTTACTAAGTTAATAGCATGTGGGAACACACAGTCCTATAGTACATTGATCAAAATCCTGTGAGAAGTGCCAAAAATAAACTGAAGAGCTATAACCTCTTCTCTGGGAGGGTCTTATGGGTATAATTCCTTTTAATAAAGAATATGCTGATGGCTGACCTTCTGGTAAAATGTTACATGCTCCCACTTAGGACCTCTTTTTGGATTCATGCAGGATTTAACCTAGAAATATCTTAGGAGCCTGATGATAAGTTAATGCCCATGTATTTCTCTATTAATCAGAATATTTGACTAAATAGATACTTCCTTTTTCTTCACTATATGATTTCAAGAGTTCTTAGATATATTATTTAAATATGCATTGTTTTGGTAAATGTGTATATATTTGTCTTTGATTTGTTTATAATACAGGGACCTCCTGGAATACAAGGAATACACCAGACTCTTGGTGGATATTATAACAAGGATAACAAGGTATGGCTTCTTTTTTCCCATAATGTATAATACATAGAAATTTTATGTGATTGTATTTTTGAAAAAAAGTGTTAATTCCTAACTTCTCAGACTTTTATACATGATCACATGCATTTAAACATCTTTCCATGCTGAAAACTATGTTTTCAAAAACAAAAATAAAAAAGTATTTTGCTCAGTATCTTACAGATCTAGGATTTTATCCTAGTAAGTGTTTTAAAAATTTTGTTCAAAGTTTGTTAATGCAAAACATGGTGTTCTGTCATTGATAATATCATAGATCTAGCCTCTCTGAGGGCAGAAAGAAATTATTTGATACTGCGAAGCTCTGGGTAGCACAACAGGTGATAGACTTCTTATCAAAACCAATAGGTGCGGCACCAAAATCTCAAGCAAATATTTGCATACTACAGTTCAAGAATGAGAGTCCCCACCTTTCAGGGGGAACTACGTTTAATTTCCCCAAGGTTTTATTAAATCACATTTGGGATAGGTAGAATGCTGACGTGGAAGCTCCCAAATGGCAAAAGCAAGAGAGTTTTGTTCCAGATTCTACAAGGAGCACAACAGAGTGGCAGCCAAGAGAAGATCTAGGTGAGATCATTGATTGAGTCATCATTCAATGACAAATATTTGCGGTCTGATCACTTTGTGTGAGGCATTCTGTCCACTAATTAGGATACCTTGTATACATAATGGTTCATCATTGATTTCTTGCACCACAGGAAGAATTGGAGACACTTCCCTTTATGTCTTTCTTTCCTATGTTCTTACTTTCCCTTCCTGTAATTTTTTCTGAGTTTTTACTCCTCTATGTTTAGAAATCCCAAAGAGACACTATATGCCAAAAAAATGTGTTAAATGGCTAGCTAACTAATTATAAAATCCAGTTTCTCTTTCATCAGAACAAGGTCAACATAAAGACTTAGATAATTTATGGTTGACAAATTTAAAATCAAATGTGAAAAGTTTTTTATACCTTATAAATTTGATAGTGATGCTATTTTAAATTCCTTCATTTATTTAGGTTTTCCAGGGAGTATTATATTAGGAGGAATGTTTGGGATATATTTCATGTTTCTTTATTAGACATTTCTTTAATAGAACTGTACTAGCTTTTTCAAAATATTAAGGCTTAGCACAAGTGGAAAAAAGAATGCTGAAGCATGTTTAAATTTAATCAATTTAATGACACCTATAATGACACCTGCTGTTATAACATAGGATTTATCTTAAATGCTTCAAAATAATGAGAATAAGTTGGCTCTGATGACACAGTGTCAGCTAGAAAAACTTAAAGAACACACTGTATTACTATCGCCCTTGGTATAAAATATACCGAGTTGCTACTCAGCTACTTAAATATTTGCTATCCCTTGCAAAACTTTTAAAGCTCTCATCTTTACAGGTCTCCCAATAGTACTTCTCTATACAGTTTGTCTTGCTGATGAGTCAGTTTTCCCTTAAATGAAGATATATAGAGCATTTATATTTTAGAGCCTAAAGTTGAGAATGTAAATTTTTAAACTTTAAGGTTATATTTCAAAAAAAACTGGGGGCTGACCAGAGCAACGGAGTGGAAAATCTTGCTAGTAACAAACCAGTACTTTGAACTTAGTTATTAACTCACCTGAAAGAACCCGTTACTCTTATTGCCATTACAGAATAGAGGCTCACAGGTATTTAGTCCACATGTTCTTTAAATGTGACTTTAAAGCTGGAGTACAACTGGGTAAAGAGAAGAGAGTATAGCTGTTATCCCAAATGATGCATTGTAACCATTTAGCATTAGAGGCTTTAGATCCATCTGTGAATTAAGGGAAGATAGCTTACCAAACACTTTATTCTGTTTCCTTTCAGAGTAGTTAGAGCTCTTACACCAAGGCCCCACTGGGAAGGATGGAGGTAGCGGGACCCACCTTCCCAGCGCCCACACTGCCCCATGCTTCTGTATTGTAACCACCTCCTCCTCGCCCTCAGCTTCACAAAGGAAAAGCCAGATGTGCTGTGATTAGCACGATGCATGTCCTCCATTGGCATTGTCTCCACCACCTACCCCCGTCTGTTTTTGGACACTGAGGTTGTTTCATTTGGCAATTTGTAGCGTGTCGGATGGTCTGACTGTAGCAAATAAGCACAGAGAGAAGTGGGGCCTAAGTGAAACCTTCCTAAGGATTAAATAATGGACCATGTATTGAGACATAGCAAGTGACACTCCAAGGTTAAAATAATCTTCCCTTTTAAATTGGCATTGATTTATGTGATGTCTGCACTGGAGCCCTGGACCTCAGCTCTTCAACTCACAGTGGCTTCAACAGTCACACAGCCCAAATTCTGCTCAAGCAACTACCCATGGGAGAATGAGTAACAGACCACTCATAAACTGCCCCTCCTCATTCCGAACTCAAAGAGCCCATGGTTCATTTTCTGGTCCCAGGATGCTCACTTCCCCTCTGGCCCCCATATAGGAACTGATCTTTTCCTCTACTATTTTCCTCATGTCATCTGGAGGGAGAAGCTCAGGTATAAGAAACCCTCTCTCCTCACAGCACAAATCAAAAAAGGGATGAAGAAAAAAAAAAAGCAAATGAGGAAGAAAGAAAAAGCAAATGAGGAATAGAGAGACAGCCTAAGGAGTGAGGTCAGGAAGATGATATCAGTGTGTTTATGTGGATTTTTGCATGCCCACTTATGGATGCAAAGAATAAAAACTAGATTTCTCTCTCTACCACAAAAATAATATGCAAAACAGCTGCTCCCATTCTGTAAAATTGTTTGCAAAGAAGCAACAGTGCTGAGCATATTCTTCCCCTCAAGGAAAATCTGCTCATGATCCAGTAAACTGCACTTCATTGTTTCCAGCTCTGGGGGTTCTAATAAAAATTTGATAGGCTCTGTCAACTACCGAAGCCACAGACCCACAGTTCCTTACTACACTTTAGATGGAGGAAAAAAACACATTTTATCTGCCGAGGCCAAGTACTGGCGGATTTTACATTTGATGTTGTTTTTAAAGATCCATATTGAAAATGCAGAGTTGTGTTATCTTACATCACCACACTTGGTCTCAGCTGTTGGAGATTGATGCTGTGCCTCCCAGCAACCAATTCTTGTATTCATTTCTCCAAATTGTTGATCCAAAAATAAAACCAATTTGCTAGCAAAATAATCTATTTTTCTTTTCACATATTAAATCATAACTTCACTTTAATATCCACAGACTAGAAAGGACAGAAAGCCTTTATCCAAAATCCAATATTCAAGGCCTTTCCAAGCAGTGAGTTAAACCCAATGATGGCATATAAAGTGAAGACTCCCTCGGAGACACTGCAGGCAACCTTTCTGAGCCCAGAAGATTGAGAAATAAAGTTTAGGTTCTAACTTCATCGCTTTCCTTCCCTGTGCCCCAGGCTCCACTGGCTTTGAGGAACATTGTGGACAGACATATGGACTTTCAGATGTTGGTTTGATTACAGACAGCCTCCCAACTCACCTGAGTCTTCCTTTCCTTTCATGACCCTCCACACTTGTGGCTGGTGAAATGGTTTTTTGCAGTTAACTAAGAAGTTGGGCTTTGAGCCAGCCTTAGGCCTTATTTTCAAACGAGCACAGCTTTCCTAGCCCACATATTATGTTTTAACTTGCTACAGCTGCCACAACAAAATATCACAAACTGAGTGACCTAAACAACAGAAATATATCATCTCACGGTTCTGGAGGCCAGAAGTCAAGACGAAGGTGTTGGCAGGGCCATGTTATCTCCGAAGGCACTAGGGAGGAATGGCTTCCAGGTCTCTCTCCTAGCCTCTGGTCGTTCCTTGGCCATCTTCACGTGGTGTTCTCCCTGCGTGCATGTCTCTATAAAGTTTCCCTTTTTATAAGGACACAGTCTTATTGGATTAGGAGCCCAACCTACTCCAGCATGTCCTCATCTTAACTACTTATTACTAATTATTAATTACATCTGCAATGACCCTATTGGCAAATAAGTTCACATTCTGAAGTCCTGGGTGTTATAGTTTATACATATATATCGGAGTGGGAGGTACACAATTTCAACCTATAAAAAACAACCTGGTTTTTCTGAACTTTATGTCCCCTCATGCCTAGGATATTACAGCAAGTTCCCCAAAGGCTAACTCTGGGGATTTGTAATGACTCCATACCCTAGGAAGGAGTTCATATCCTTAGGTTCTTTTATTAGTTGAACAGTAGAAAATTGCTGGTATTTTACTCTCTGGAGCCTATAAAAATGGTCATCTCATGTGGTTCAATCCATGATATATCCAGGTACATTCTCTTCTTTCCAGAGAAAATCCTCTTTAAGACTTTGAGTAGCTTGAGTGTTTTCACTTGCCTGACCATACGTTCCAAAGTTGCATTCACCATTCCCACACAGACCCGAGAACAAGTGCTGACATCCCAGAATTCTTGAGATGGGCATGCAGATTAGCATCCTCATGCCACAACCCTCACCACATCACCACAAGAATTTTTAAATAAACACATTCAAAACTGTATTTGGAAGGCTTACAAGAACCCTTAACATGGCACCAAGACACAAAATAACCTAATAAAATTAGAATAGCATCAGACGCAGAACCGCAGTTTCAGAAACACAAAGACTATGCCTCTTATGATTTTCACTAAGCCAGGCAATTGTCTGGTGCAGCTAGCTTGGAGATAGCAGGGAGAAGCAGCTCACATGTCAATGAATAAACACTACTGAAGCTCGAGTTTGAATCTGCCTTGAGTATTATTAACCCAAGAGTGGAGAACAGCACTAAAGGCCACCAAGAGTCCTTGATTAGAGGGATTTCTTGGTCTTGCTGTTGAGTGAAGCAAACATGGTGCTCTGATCAGCAATAAATGGCCCTGTTGTTTTTCTGGGTGTGAAAGCCATCAGAAAATCAAGATTTTAGAACAATAAAGCCTATTGATGGGACACTAGGAGTTGGTGCTACAGAGGCATTCCTTCACCCCAGCCACAGCATCTCTGATGCCCTGTAGGTTATTGGGGGTGAGGTGGGCTACACTAGAACATGCTCTCCCCAGAGGCCGTTTAGGTGCTTTCCTGCTCTGCAATCAAAAAGCATGGGGCCTTCCAAGCCAAAGACCATCTCCAGGCAAATCGTATCTCAGATGAAAGCATGTTCCAGTTTCCCAAAAAGGATCCTATCATAAGCATAGCCAGGGGGAGATGCTGATGTTTTGTGCTGACACCATGCTCAAATGACTAGTGTTTTTGAGACATCTCTAAGATTTATGTTTCTATGCAGGTTGCATCCAAGCAACCTGCCATTTTGTAACTGCTGGTTCTTTATAAACGTGTGTATATACCTGAGTGTTTCCATGCTTCATTTTCAAATACTGTTGGTTGTAATAATTTAGAACAAAATTTTGAGACTACAATTTTTATTTTCAATTTAGATATCACAGACCAAAGTTGACAGAAGAAAATGAGAGAATATCCATTACAAGACCAATAATAATATCAGTTATAAACTAGTGACTTTTTATTGGAGCAGCAAAATAACATGGAAGGAATATTTAAAATACTAAACTATAGCAATAGTGATCTGAATAGGTACCTCTGTATATTTTTGTTGTCTAAATATTTCTTGACCTTTTAGGTTTTCTATCAGCACATGTATTTTTAATCAGAAAAATAACTTTAATGGAAAAACCACATGATTAGAAATACTGGCTCATTTGCCCAACAGATATTTATTGAATGCCAGGGGAGGCTTTCATGAATGGCATTTCATAATAGTTGAGACCTGATTAATGACTAGTTTCTGGCCAGATAGAAAGGTGAGGACACAGAGTGGTGATCTGGAGGCTGAGATGGGAATGACCTTGGTCAGTTTAGGGAGCTGAGAGAAGACCATGACAGCTGAAGCTTCTGAGGAAGAAGAGTGGCCAACATGATGCTGGAGAGGGAAATGAGTTCAGGTTATGCAGAGATTTGCTGGAGATGTTAAAGTTTTGAGAAATGGATGTCAGAATGTCTTTTGAAGGTATTTCTCTAATCTTATGTAGAGAATATGCATGTCAGGAAAGCAAGAGTGGATTGTAAAAGGCCAGTTAGAGACTCACTGCAATAATCCTGGCAAGACATGATGGTGGGCTGCCTGGGTGTAGGCAGGTTGACTCTTTCTCTCAAAAGAAGAGAAAACATTTGGGGAGACAGAGTCAACCAAACTGGATGACTGATCATATTCGAGGAATAAGGATGAGGGTGATTATATTAGTCCGTTTTCATGCTGCTGATAAAGACATACCCTAGACTGGGCAATTTACAAAAGAAAAAGGTTTCATGGACTCACAGTTCCATGTGGCTGGGGAGGCCTCATAATCATGGTGGAAGGTGAAAGGCACGTCTAACATGGCGGCAGACATCAGAAGAGAGAGTTTGTGCAGGGAAACTCCCCTTTATAAAACCATCAGATCTCATGAGACTTATTCACTGTCATGAGAATAGCACAGGAAAGACCCTCCCCCATGATTCAATTACCTCCGACTAGGTCCCTCCCACAACACATGGGAATTGTGGGAGCTACAGTTCTAGATGAGATTTGGGCGGGGACACAGCCAAACCAAGTGGTATTGAGAATGACACTCGGACAGAGAGGAAGAATTCAGGTTTTCTTTCTTTCTGTAATTGTTTTCAATTGTAAAATGGAATTCCTGCTCAATTTAACAAGAACAACTGCAGAGACACATTAGAAAAAACTGATTCTTCTTCTCCCACTTCTGTACTAAACAATGTTAGCAGTGTGATGTAACTCTATTTTTTTCTCTCATATATATGTGTATTTGTTGCATTTTTTGTTTCAGTTTTAAACTTGTTAAATGTGAATTGCTTCTAGAATTTACAAGTACATACATCAAGTAGAAAATTAGATATATGAGTCTAAAATTCACAAGGGAAGTATATGCAGGGTGTATAAATTAGATATATGGGTCTAAAACTCAGAAGAGAAGTATGTACTGGGTTTATAAATTTGGCTGTGTAAATATTACCTAAGCCATGAAGGTAAATAAGAGTGCTGGGGAGAAAGTGTTGAGTCACAAGGAAGAAAGTCCTGAGGAAATCCAACCTTTAACAGATGAGGGAAGAAGAAGTCACAGAGACAGGAAGAAACCAGGAAAGTAAGCTATCATACAAGCCAAGAGAGTGACAAGTGTAGCAAGGTCAATTAAAGAAGAGTCCATTAGAGTAAGCAGCAAAGATATTATTAATAACATTAGAGGGCCACATCAGTGGACTGACTGGGGCCAGTGTCAAATACATATGTGTTTAGGAGTAAACAGGAGATGAATAAGTGGTGTCAAATAAAAAATTGCACCTGACAAAGTTAAATAGGCAAGGAAGACATTATTCAAGGCTACTGCAATAGGAGAGAGAGGGCAGACTTAGTCTAAGCTCAATTCCATTGAAACAAAGTTCAGGAGAGTTTTTAAGTGTTGATGTAAGAGAGAGAACACACTTCCTTGTGTTTGCTAATTGGCTCTACCCAAAGAAAGGGTAAACTTTCTCATATCTTTGTGACAGGAAGAAGGTTTACAACTCGGCACAAGGCTGAAGTTAGGCTCCTACCCTCTCACAGAGCCTGGAAGATAGTGGCACTATCTTCTCCATGATTACATTTTAAAGGGATGGTTCCCAGGTCCTTGAGAAAGACGTTCCCAGATTGTAAAACTTTAGGAAGATTTACATTTCGAAGGGATAGTGAAAGAACTTACAAATACAGATTTCTAAAGCAATTGGTCTAGAAAAAGAGAGGTCGGGGTCTGGAATTAGGAACAAGCCTGTCCAAAGTTGATTCCCACTGAGGGAAACATTAAAGGCTGTCTTGGTCAGTGGACACAGAAAGCACTAACTACCCTTTTGAGAAAATGTCCAGAAATGGGAGGAAAGAGAGTAACTTAAGGGAAATGTGTGCTGAGGAACTGTATGCTTTTTGTGTGTTAAGTTTAAAGAAGGTAGAGTAGGTAGGTAGTCAGAGAGAGAAAGAGAAGTGTTAAAGAAATTGGCCAATTTTAGCTACATTTTATTTAACTTTACCAAATTGGCCAATTTCACCTGATAGCAATTGGTAACATTAATAAGGAAAATCTCCTAAGAAGGCAGAGGGCATGGGAATCAGAGAATTTATAGAGGAAACAGCCACTGATAAGAGATGAGACAGCTCATTAACTACCCGGGTGTGCATGTACATGGGTTGGTACATTCATTGACAGGAATTAGAAGTGGTATCTGAGGCCTGGCGCAGTGGCTCATGCCTGCAATCCCAGCTCTTAGGGAGGCAGAGGCCAGGAGGATAGCTTGAGCCCAGGAGTTCAAGACCTACCTGGGCAGTATAGCGAGACACCATTCTCCACAAAAAGGAAAAAAAAAAAAAAGTGATGTCCGAGAACTTGTATTTTTTTCAGTGTAGTTACAGGCAAGTCACCTGTCCGGGACTGTAGAGTGTAATGTAGTGGTCTGAGAACAATAAAGCATACTTGAGAGTAGGGAGAGCAGATCAGAGATGCTCAGATACATGGAGAGGCCAGCCGAAGTGGCCAGATGTGGTTTTGGAGTAGTGAGTATTTATCCCCAGAGGTGTGATGTTTCTCCGGAGGCAATCTCCTTAAGAAGTCACAAAGAAGATACATGGGGTTTCCAAAGCTGGAATTATTTAGAAAAATATTTAACAGGAATATTTAACAATAGGTGAGAGAGACAAAGATGTCTGCACAAATGACCTAGTATCCGTAAAAAGCTGTTACAGTACTATTATCTGACTACTTATACTGTTACCCATTGAATGCATTAAAAATTAGTGGATTTTTCTTTGAATTTTAAATTGTTTTTCCTCCCTAGGGAAATGATGAACATGAAGCTGGAGGCCTGAAAGGAGACAAGGTAATCAGAATTTTTTTTTTTTTTTTTTTTTTTTTCCAGATGGAGTCTTGCTTTGTTGCCAAGGCTGGAGTGCAGTAGCTCAATCTCAGCTCACTATAACCTCCACCTCCTAGGTTCAAGTGATTCTCCTTCCTCAGCCTCCCAAGTGGCTGGCATTACAGGCATGTGCCACCACTCCCGGCTAATTTTTGTATTTTTAGTAGAGACAGAGTTTCACCATGTTGGCCAGGCTGGTCTTGAACTCCTGACCTCAGGTGATCCACCCGCCTCAGCCTCCCAAAGTTATGGGATTACAGGCTTGAGCCACTGCACCCGGCGGTAATCAGATTTTCAAAGTGAATAGAAGGGTCCAATATTTTCTACGGATTTACACATTCCCATGTAGGGGCAGCCCCCCGGCAGCAGTTGGGTTGCATCTCTGGGAGGGTGTCCAGCCTGCAGTGGGCAGGGGCCTCTGCCTGCCTCCTGACCAGGCAGTAGGATTGGAATCTGCTTCAGGGTCCAGCAAGGACTGCTGAGTAGCAGTTGGCTGCAAGAAAGAGAACATATCAAGGGGAAATTACTGTAATAAGATAAATGAAATCAGGACACAAGACTTGTTTTGTAATTAAATGTGAATCCGTGTAGGTGGCAAAAACAATCTGAAGACCCCTTTGGCAAAATGCCTCAGGCCCAGGCTCACTGTTTTGTGTCTTCCTAAGTACCAAAACATAAGCTGCCCTGGCAGCCATTTTGGTGGGATTTTATACTGTCCTGTAGTGGTTTAGCCAAGTAATTATTTCAAAATAGTTTTAAAATTAAGACACTGATAAGTTTCCATTGCATTCTCCTTGTCATTCGCAGGTTTCATTATCTTAACTGTAAAGATGACAGATTCACTTCCCCATTCAATAAGATGTTTCACTCCTGTTTGATTCTGAAATTGTAATGACCTTGGATTCCATGCAAATGTGCCATTGTCAGAAAAAAAATACACATTAAATCTACAGGCAGAGATGAGTAGGTTTGAAAATACTCTGAGGGAATGTGACCTGTGAGTGCTAGCTATCTTCATTCATTCACCTGCAAAAATTCTCTAGATTGAGGGCAGGGGATTTTGACATGAATCCAAGAAAATATGACTTCTGTGTCTTATAAATCAGTGCAACCAATCCATTCAAAAAGTCGTACACTCATCACCAGAAGTTACTACTAAAAGAGTCTTGCCAGAAACTAGGAGCTTCTTACAGATTGATGATTGAAAATGAAGTTTTCTGCTAAATAAATAAATCATAAATAAAACCTTGACATTCTGAAAAAAGTCATCAAAAAATTGATTACACAGCAATGATAAGTCATTTGTGTGAGTTAGATTTTATTGCTAGTACGTTAGCATTATTTCCTGTAACCTAATAGCTAACAGAAACCATACGCCACCATAACAAACGCATTACATTTTAAGCAGTGACTTCTGGACATATGCAGGCTAAGGGGAAAAAAAAAAAGGAAAGAAAGCCACAAAGCTTGTCACATAGGACAGCTGAGCAAAGAAGAGAGTTGTGACTTTTAAAGTATTTAAATGATGATTCATTTCTTGAAACAAAACAGCTGGCTTCTGTTTTGCCGTGTTCATTAGGAAACATATGTTACTTAGACATTCTTAAGACCTCACTGATGAGAAATTTGATTCTGTAAAACAGGTGTATTTCAAACTCTAAGGACCTTTTCTGTTGCTCAAAATCTTTTCTAATTGCTTCAGAATCTTAAGTAGAATTAGGAAAAGCCAGTGGCATAACTGTTCCCTCCTCTCACTCAAATAAATAACATAGACGAGTCTACAGGGAACTTGATGCCGTACGTGATATAAAGAGACACATAAAAAAAACTTTTAAAAAGCGTGATTAACAGGAAATTGCCAATAAATAATGCATAAAATAAACAAAAATTACAGGTGGTAGCTCGCACCTGTAATCCCAGCACTTTGGGAGGCCAAGGCGGGAAGAACATTTGAGCCCAAAATTTAGACCAGCCTGGGCAATATAGTGATACCCCATCCCTACAAAAGTTAAAAATATTAGCTGGGCATGCTGGCAAATACCTGTGGTCCCAGCTTCCCAGGGAGGCTGAGGCAAGAGGATCACTTGGAGCCAGGAGATAGAGGCTGCAGTGAGCCATATCGCACCACTGCACTCCAGCCTGAGCAACAGAGCAAGACCTTGTCTCAAAACAACCAACCAAACACAAACATAAGCATAGCAGTTGCTGGAAGGGTGAAATCAACTCTACCTATGCAAGTCTACTTAGTATCTCTTCTGCATCAATACATTAGTTTTAAAAATTGTAATGTAATTTAATGTGATGTAAGTCACCACAGTGATAATTTAAAGCTCCATCAAGCTGTTCTCACAGATCTCTGCTTGCACCTGTGGTGAACCCCGGTGCTTCTGAATCCTGGCTGCACATTGGAATCACATGGAAAGCTTTGACAAAATACCCACACTCGGGCTCCATCCACAGAGACTCCGATTTGGAGTAGGGGTTGTAGCTCTATTTAAAAGTGTTTCAGATGACTCTAATATACAACCAGGGCTAAGAACCACTGAGTAATAGGAAGAGCATGAGCTTTGAGACAAAAAGTTGATTGTGGCATTAACAGCTTGGTCACCTTGGGACGGTCACTTCATTTCTCTAAGTATCCATTTCCTCATTCACACCATGGGCATAACTGTATCTACACAAAGATTTGATAGAAGGATTAAAATTAAATAATAGGAAGTTACTCAAAAGCACAATAACTAAAACATATATAAAGCCCTCACTAAAGATTTGTTCTTTTCTATTCACCCACCTCAATCTTTCCTTCCTCTCATGAGGTCTCATTTAGCACTTTTGAGGATTAATTGTTATTCTCATTCTTAGCACCTGGTCTTACTCATCTTTGTATCTCCCACCATAATTTTGACAAAGAAGGGACTCAATTTGTGCTGTAGAATAAAATATTTAACCAGAAGAATAATTAAACACGTAAGTGATTCATCATTCCTTTATAATATGCTATTTCTCAATGCGCTGACCAGCAAAATAGAATTCCTAAAAGAGTCAACCCTTTGGAACCCGACGCTACAATGAAGCACCAGAACAAGCACAAACAGCACTGGAATATACACACCAATCATCCCTGGTTTAGCAGCCACAACCTGTATCAAGAACGCTACGATACAGGAAAAACCACGATTTGCAGTAAATGACCATGGAGACTGTCCACATGACCAGTCTACCAGTGTGGAAATGATGGATGATCCCTGCTCTGTGGCTTGACTGGGACTGACAGGATGTGGAGAAGGGATAATGTATTTGCAAGTTACTTGAGGAGAACTACTGCTTTATAGAGACAGTAGAACAAAATATCAGGATATCTAAGCATTCCTGAGAAAATAGCAGGTGTCTTGTGGGGGAAGACTGTTGGGGAAAAGGTGGAGTCGCTACAGCCCCAAGCTTTTCGAATAGCATCAAAAGTGTCAAACTGAAGGAGAGTCTTTCCTGATGCAAAGTAAATTCATCACTTGTGTTTCAACTCATCTCTACAGTGATAAATCATTGAACGTTCAATTTAAATAAAAAATACAAACCCATATGTGTCTAAGGTTCAGGTGGAAAATGCTTTTTTTGCAGAATTTTATGAGGAAAGAGGTCTCTAAGATTTCCTTCCAGCCCAATGTCATCCAATGACTATGTGGAAAGATGAGCCACAACCCCTTTTTTGTCCTTCCTCTATATTTCCTAGGAGACCTATGTACATTGGTTCACCTGTATAGCAGCTATGAATATAATTACTCTTATTTCACCATGTACATTCTCCTCCCCTTCCCTTTTGATATTGGCAGATTTGATTTTTACAAGCAATTTCTAGACCCCTTCTTAGCTTTCTACTTTTATTTTATTAGGCAAGTGTAACTAGTAGGCGTATTTTTCCTTCACACCTATGCAATGGAGATTGTAGCACCTACCAGATGGGTAAAATGAACTTCACTCTACACCCTAATGCCTATACAAGGCTAATTGTTTATTTTCTCTATAAAACCAACAACAATTGGTCCCTAAATGTATCCACCAACTTCTCCCTCTCCTTACCTTGAATATGATTTACTATGTCTAAGAAAAAAAGGCTTATCTTATAATGTGGTAAGAATAAGAGTGATGATACACAGGATGTTTAGATACTATCATAGAAAAAAACAATACTTATGTAGCTTCCTCTGAATTAGGAAAAAGCCTGTATCCAGCACACTAAACTTTAAATTTTATGGATACTGCTTCAAAAGGCTTATTGAATATTTAAATTAAGAATGTGAGTGAATTTAGAGAAAAAAATAAGCTCTGTATATATAGGTGGTATGTGGACATAGCGAATATTATGCAGTTGGGATGTGGATGACTGAACTTTGGGAAACACTGCTCTAGAATATTTGTACTGACAGGTCTGCAAATTGGCTTCTTATCCATTTGGTTCCTTGGCTCTCCAACAGGGCCTTACTATTACTAACTGAAAGCTTAATGGTATAAAAAATTAGTACTGAGGTGAGTCATAAAAACAAACACTTCTTTCCTAGTATCAACTCTCACAGCACAAAATACCTCTATGACCAAATATGTGAATTTTTCACACACAGCAAGCAAGCAATCAGTTCTGCAATACACACCAGCTGGTTGTCTTCTAATTCCATTCAATTCTGATGCGATTTACCTGGTGGTAGCAACAGATCCCACAGATTGAGGACTCGATCCCACAAGACTGCCTTCTACTTCATATGCCAATCGAAAGTCCCATGTTGTTTTTTCTGTGCTTTTGACCAAATGGCTATAAATCGGGGTCCTCATGACCCCATCCTTGGCTTTGACTAATCTGTTGGAACGGCTCACAGAACTCAGGGAGATATTTACTTATGCTTACCAATTTATTATAAAGGATGTCACGAAGGTTACAGATGAAGAACTGCATAAGGCAAGGTATGTGGGAAGGGGTGCCAAGCTT
The DNA here is from genome assembly GCF_000951045.1 of Mandrillus leucophaeus. Classification (NCBI taxonomy): domain Eukaryota; kingdom Metazoa; phylum Chordata; class Mammalia; order Primates; family Cercopithecidae; genus Mandrillus; species Mandrillus leucophaeus. The sequence goes on along the minus strand of NW_012109685.1, from coordinate 892,046 downwards.
CCAAGCTTTCATGCCCTCCCTGGTCATGCCACCCTCCGGGAGCCTCTACAACTTCAGCTCTACAGAAGCTCTCTGAACCCAGTCCTTGTGGTTTTTATGGAAACTTCATTATGTAGGTGTGATTGATTAAATCATTTGTCATTGGTGACCAAGTTAACCTTCAGTCTCTCGCCCCTCCTCAGAGGTTGGAGGTGAGGCTGAAAAGACTCTAATCAAGCCTTGGTCCTTCTGGTGACCAGCCCAATCCCGAAGCCACCTAGGGGCTGCCAGCTACCAGTCAACTCATTAACATACGAAAAGACACTTATTGCTTTGGGGATTCCAAGGATTTTATGAGTTGTATGCCAGGAAACTGGGACGAAGACCAAATATGTATTTTACAGTATTGTTATCAAGCAGATGGGCTCACTGCCCAGTGTGCACCGAAGCCAATAACTATGGCACCAGCTTTTCAGAAAACAAAGATTTTATTGCAAAACCAGCCAGCAAAGAGACAGGAGTCAGGCTCAAAGTTGCCTCCTGGATTTGGGGATTGGGGCAAATTTTAAGGGATCAGAGGGCAAGAGACAGGATCTAGGGATGTTAGTTTGGCAGGGTCTGATTGGACAGCTTCAAATTTGACCATTTATGGTAAGGTATGTTGAGGCAGATTTTTGCCCTGGATATTCCAGGCCAGTGGACCCCCTTGCTTCTGGAAGAGTTCAGGTTCTGGTCATGTCCCGGTCTTCTTGATTCCACCCAAGGGGAGGAATTGTTGGTTCCAGCTGTTGTTACAAGTCAAAGCTTTTTCTGTTATGCGTGCCTAGGCTGCATGACTTGGAGTTTTGGGCTCCGTTATACCTTAAATGTAACTCGGCATTTTGTTATCAGCAGAGTAGGCCCTGTTTGGGCTGGTTCTACAGTTACAGTATTGCATGAGGTTTTAAAATTTTAATAAAATTAAGATTAATTTAACAAAACATATCCCATAAATCTAGAAGACTAATTAATACAAACGTGATCTTGTCTATCCATTACAGAAAATCACAAGATATGGATTAGGATATACATATAAAAATAAGCCAAAGATTTTAGGGCTGTAGTAAATTTGTACTTGAAGCACTTTTGGGTAGACTGAGGCTTCAAAATGAACAGTTAGGGACATCCACACAGGGGTCAGGATTAGAGATGTTCACTGCAGCCTTATTTATAATAGAGACAAGCTGATTACAACTCAAGCGCCCATCGGTGGGGCTGAGATAAACCCTGGTTTATTAACATGTTAGAATGCTACTCAGCTGTTACAGTGAATGAATGAGATCATATGTATCAATAGAGATGGATATTAAAAACAATGTTGAGTGGAAAAAACAAGTTGTAGTATGTTCTATATGAGATAAAGCTATTTATGGAATTTGTTTCAAATATCCAAAATAATGTTTATGATTCCACATATGCAGTAAAAGTACAATAATATAAACTGAAAATATAAATACTAAATTCTTGAGAGTGGCTCCCTCTGGGTGGAAATAGGAAATATAGGGGATTTCTTCTTTGTAAATTTTTTAATTTTTTTCATTTCGGGTACCTGGTACATGAAGGCTTAGTGTATTCTACTTTATGCTTTCTGTATTTATTCTTTTGAAGTAAAAAAATAGGCCAGGTAGGCAAAAATGGTATAGGCTCAGAAATGTAATGGTGAACATCATTTTGCAAAAATGCTCTTGAGGTTGGGGAAAAAAAGTAGCCTTACATATCTTCTAGGGACTATGTTTAATTTAAAAATTGTGTAGGTATTCAGAGATCTTGGTAAACACTAAAAGGATGCACAATGCTGAGACTCCTCTGAAGCCTCATTAGTGATATAACTCCTTTCTTTAAATATTTCTTCTCAAATTACATTTTCCAAAAACACTCTGTATATGTCACATACAAATCTCTCTTCAGCGTTTTTGACCAGAACCTCCTAGACATTTCTAAGCTACTGCCGTCACCACATCTACAAGAATGCCTTATTTGCCCACAGCCAATCATCTAAGTAGCATTATAAACCCTGGAAACAGCTGAGAGACTCATTTTGTTTCATATGACTACTGACTCTGCTCACCTAAACAAAAAAGTGCCTGAAATAAAATGAGTCTAGATTATTGTGCCAGTTAAACAGTCTGATGTCTTTGAGATCACACACAAAAAATTGGTTTTGGCACACCAGAACAAAATTATAATTATTCTCCTCTAGATATTCTTTCCTGGAAAAATAATTAACTTTGTTTCAAATTACATTTAAGTATCATAATGAAATGTATGGATTTCTAAAAGACATAAAGCCATTGTGAAGTACTGACAAACACATTATCATAAAAATAGTCTAAGTAGATTCAGAACTTTGCATTGTCTGTTGGATGCTATATAGTTAGCAGAGCAAGCAATCATTCTGTTCTGAGTCACAATAGTGCTTCTCTAACCATCTGCAAAATCTCTCTTCTGCTTTGTCTTGAAAGGGTGAAAATGGACTACCAGGATTTCCAGGGTCTGTTGGCCCTAAAGGACAAAAAGGAGAACCTGTAAGTATTTTAGCTTTGAGAACAGAGGAAGAATATCTAAAAAACTGGATTAAAAATATTTTTCCAAATCAGCCCCAATTCCACGTACCTTGGTTGATCCTGTCATTGGAAACAACCGATCAGATTTTCAAGCGAGTATTAGCTATGCTATGCTATGCTATGCACTAAGTCTTTCACGTGTATTTACTCACTTAATCCACAAAAAGGTTCCATAAGGTCGTCTATTATCACCTGCATACTTCGAATGATGAAAGTAAGGCATAAAGACGTTAAGTAACTTTGCCCAAAGTCACTCAGTACTAAGCACTGGAGCTGTGAATCACACCTAGGGGAGCTGATTCTAGAACCTAAAGTTTAAAATCACAATGCTCATCTGGTATAACTACAGACTGCAGCTAAAATAATAAAAATCAATATATCAAAAGACTAGTACAAATTGATCTGAAAGAAATTGGAAACACATCTTTCTGCTTAAATAACTGTTCTCAGTGTACCTTCTGAAGTTATTTTTCTTTCTTGATTTTTGTAAGATCAAAGTGGCTTCCCAACCACTTTTGAGTATTAGTGTGGCCAGTTTCTTTCAAAATGTAGTTCTTTTTGTAGGAAAAAGAGAAAAACCCTACAGTATCATTTATATTCAAATAGGACCACCTAAAGTGATAAGAGAAATCGTAGGTACAAAAAATGACTTGTTTTAATGCTCCTTTTAAAAAAGCAGTTTTCAAGAATCAGGCTTATCAAATGTTTCATCTTTGTTTAAAAAAAAGTAATACATCTTATTAAACCACTCTACCTCTTTCTTTATAAGAGTGAATAAAGGATATTGGTTTATCAGGGGACAAAACATGAAGAGGTCACTAAATTGCCTGCATGACAAACAGGAACATTATTTAAAGCATTCAGTGTTACAAAGTCAAATTTTCCCTGTGCTTCAACTTTAAAAAATTAACAATGACAGTAATTTTTGCAGCTTTAGAATCAGTCTGTGGCCTTGTAGCAGGACGAGCGGCAGACAAAACTCCTCAGACGCTTAGTTAAAGAAGGAAGGGGTTTATTCAGCCGGGGGCATCAGCAAGACTTCTGTCTCAAGAGCCCAGCTCCCCGAGTGAGCAATTCCTGTCCCTTTTAAGGGCTCACAACTCTAAGGGGGTGCATGTGAGAGGGTCGTGATTGATTGAGCAAGCAGGGGGTACGTGACTGGGGGCTGCATGCACTGGTAATTAGATCGGAAAAAAACAGGATAGAGATATTCACAGTGCATTCCTATACAATATCTGTAATCTATAGATAACATAACCGATTAGGTCAGGGGTCGATCTTTAACTACCAGGCCCAGGGTGTGGCGCCGGGCTGTCTGCCTGTGGATTTCATTTCTGCCTTTTAGTTTTTACTTCTTCTTTCTTTGGAGGCAGAAATTGGGCATAAGACAATATGAAGGGTGGTCTCCTCCCTTAGCCTATGTACCCCAGTTCTTCTACTTTCGGAAGTCGTACTTGCCCTTAGTATTCAGTTCAAGCCTTCTTACACAACTACAGGATTTGGCAGTCTTTAATGGGGTTCTCCAACTGAGTATTTCCAATAATGTCTGGAAAATCTCATGTCTCAGAAGTCCAGGCTGGTGCATGTCCCTGGTACCTGCCAACTCTCTAGGTGCTCCACACTTGGAAGTTCCTCTTACCATCTCTTAACTGCTTCTCTAGGTCTCCACTGTCTTCCCTCCAAACCTGAACATTGACACCCACCCTCTCTTAATTTCCACATGACACATGGAGGACCTTGCTATAAGTTTTACAAAAATTTTACTGGAAAATCAAGGATTTTTAGAGCAGAAAGGAGAAACTTTCAGTGAGTTAGAACACTGCTTCTCAAATGTGAACGTGCACTTGAATCCCACTGATTCTAGGTCAGTAGGTTTGGAGCAGGACCAGAGAGTCTGTGTTTCTCATAAGTGCTCAGTAATGCAGGTGCTGTTGTTCCATGGACCACACTTCAAACAGCAAGGGTTGGAGGAGTTCATAGTTTCTAGGAGTGATAGGCCTTTTCCTCCTGCAGGGATTTCCTCTGGCTTTCTCTCCTACCACTAACGTTCAAGGGCAGTCCATGTACCTCATGGGGACTGCCTTTAGCCCTGTTTTCCTTAACTAGAGCTTCTTTTCCTCCTAACTCTTCTCCATACCAGGTCCCTATTCATCCCCCAATTATCCCACCACCCCATACGTCTTTGCCGCCTTCCCCTACCCCTACATTAAAACAACACAAATTTTACATTATTATGGAGAGCAGTTTAGCTCTTTATGGTCTCAACCTTTCTATTCCAGAACGAGATGTAGACTTTACTTTGCATAGTAATCAGAAGGCCCAAACAGAAGAGTAGTATTCATTCAAAGGTAAATTCTGAACCACTGATCCCAAATGGTAACTAAAATGGCAAATTTTCCCCCACCATAGGACATTCAGAATATGGTTTGATGTGTAACACATCAGAGCTAAAATATAGTTGAGATCACCTAGTTGAACCCCATGATTTTATAGATAAGGAAAGGGGGCCTCTAAAAGATTAAGTGACTTGCCTCAAATAGTAGCCATTGGATCTAGGACTAAATATCAAGTATCTAGACAACTAGGCTCCCTGGTTTTTCTTTTTTCTTTTTATTTTATAACCAGTTACTTTAGTCAATGTGGCCACTAAACTTGACAGTGGCTGTAAATAAGCAATGACATGAGCAGTGTCATGTAAGCAAAAACAAGCAGGGAAATAAGAATATAAATAAGGCCTTGATCTAATATATAGAAATTAACCACTATTAAGATATTTCATCATGTTGGGTAGATATGGATATATAGTTGTTCCTTGGTATCTGTGTGAGATTGGTTCCAGGGCTCTCAGAGGATACCAACATCTGAGGATGCTCAAGTCCCTAATATAAAATGGCCTATTATTTGCATATTACCTATGTATTTTCCTGTATACTTCAAATCACGTCCAGATTACTTATAATACATAATACAATGTAAGTGCTATGTAAATAGTTGTTATACTATATTACTTTTAAAGTTTGTATACTTTTTATTGCTGTTTTATTTTTTATTGTTTTTCTTTTTCAAATATTTTTTATCCACAATTGCTTGAATCCATGGACACAGAACTTACAGATATGTTTAACCTCTTCAAGTCATTTTCATTAAAGTAGAAATGAAAACTAGAAAACTTTTTTAAATAATGATTTTATGTATTTAAGCACACAACCATCTGGAAGAATTCAAATGAATGTCTTTCCATTCAACATTTTTATCAATTTCTTGCTGTCACTCCCATTTCACATCCAACTGGATATGTGTGTGTGATTGTTTTCTATGTGAACTAGGCAGTAGGAAGCTTTGGCCTTGGGCAACATTCCGATTTGCCAGGCACTTGGGATTTTATAAATGATATTAGAATGATTAACTCATTGTTCATTTGGGAATATAAAGGAGTTTTTAAATTAATTATCATATATTTCCTTTAAGCTGCAAAGGCAGACTGTGTGGCACTCTGGGTGTTTTTAGAGGTCTGTTTGCAATGGGGATCTGAGTTTGGCCTGTAGGGTTTATCCACACCCCGGTTTGGAGTGTTGACTTCTAAGAGTGTTTAATTCTATCTTCTACCCCTTCTCCTTAGGGAGAGCCTTTTACAAAAGGAGAAAAAGGAGATAGAGTAAGTAGATATTTTATCACTATCTTGGGTTTTCTACTTCATTGATTTTTTTCTCTCTGATTTCCTGGTATGTTTACTTTGGAGTCTAATAGATTTGATTAAATAAGGTCCGTGAGCATTTTACTTTTTCCTCTGTGATTTTTAACCTTTTATTTTGATAAATAAGAAATTTTAAGCCTTGTTAAGTGTTGTCATGCAAGGAGACTTCAACACTGGTATGAGTTTTCTAATACATTGTTTAACCAATTACTAATAGTGATTGGCCATGAATGTTATATAAGGCATCCATGTAGGATATCACAAATATCAAATTAAAATAAAAGATACATTTTTTTCCAAAAATTCTGTTAATGGCACAAAGTGGATTTATCAAATATATTAATAAGTCACAGAAAATGTAAAAAGCAAACTTGCTATAGCCAATATTGTCCTCTTTTGTATAACCTTAATTTTGTTGTGACTTTTTTTCGTTAAGCACATATAACTAAAAGTAAAATCACCAACACATATTACCTTAAATTCTACTCTCCCTAATTCTTTCTCTGAAGTTTTAATTCTCTGGGACATAAGATTAGTTGGTGGCAAATTATAACTATGTCAGCTAAGTAGAGAATGCAGTGATTGCTAATGGGACATGATAATTACAGTGTCAAAAGTGACATTGGGGGAAAAACTATTATAATGAAAAAATCAAGAAAGTATTGTTCATTAGTAGTAAGTATTTTCAATCATGTTTTAGAATGAACTCTCCTTGATTTCATTATGTCTTCCATAATTTCCCTTTTTATTTTATGTTAATTACTAGAAATTCAATTAAAGTATCAGAGATGTCCATATCCATCTGAATTTAAGCATTACCCCTATAGTAATTATTTTATTTACAGGGAGAACCTGGGATAATAGGATCACAGGGAGTAAAGGTAATTTCCTGGCATTCTTCAATTTCATGTCCAACCTTAATTAGATTATGAAAATTAAAGCAACATTGATCTTTCCTTCCCCCTATGTGTTTAGGGTGAACCTGGAGATCCTGGTCCCCCTGGTTTAATAGGAAGCCCAGGACTAAAGGTATATAAGAAATAACTAAGATTTATTGGGAAATAATTTGGGAATTATAGCCATTATGTGTAAAACAGGGTGCTTTGGTGTGCCACTCATTTTCTTCACAAATGCTCTTCGAGACTTTATCCTGTTTCCATGGTGATTTTCCCCATCCGCTGCATTTATTACACACATAGTAACTATCTTCTGGTTCACAATAGGATTTCTAAACTCTTTTTCAGAGCATATTCACAATAGCATCCCTAAAGACTTTAAGAGTAAACAATGTGAGCTAAATCTATGACCTTGAGCTATATTCTTAAAAGTAACAGAATTCAAGATTCAGTTTCTAAACCAAAATTATGCAACCTTGAGTTGCTTGAGTATCCCAAGTGGGATTCCACACCAGTGTCCCAAGAAAGCAGCTTTTGGAAAGTGCAGGAGAAATTAATGTGGTGTACTCACAGGCAATGGGTAGGGCAAGTTACCTAACTTCAGTTATCACCTGCTGGAGAGAACACATAAATTAAATAAAAGCATCTGGAAACTATCCTGGTAAACCCAAAGCACATTTCAGTACTATACAGATAAAGTGGGAAAGTGGGATGGTGGAAAGTCGGTCTTCCTATACGTGAAGATCACACTATGCTTTACAAATACTCAGGTACAATCTATCTTTTTTTTTTTTTTTTTTCCTAGCAAAGCTAAAGCATATATCACCTTTTATTTTAGGGTCAGCAGGGATCTGCAGGCTCCATGGGACCCAGAGGACCACCAGGAGATGTTGTATGTATAATATCTTTGATATTTTTGAAATGAAATTGAGACTAGGACATGTTTTTTAAAAACATCAACATCTGTTCAAGTAACTGAGTTATCCCTCATTTCCCAAAGACATGGGTCATCTATGCCACTAAAACTGATTATACCTAATGGCAGGGGCTATTGGGAAGACTAGGAAGACTAGGCCCTTCATATATTCACGTGAGGTCCTTTTGAGTATCATTAGCCTAATAAATTGGTTTTTGGAGCTCAAGTTAATTTTTTTTTTTTTTTTTTTTTTTTTTTTGAGACGGAGTCTTGCTCTGTCACCCGGGCTGGAGCGCAGTGGCCGGATCTCAGCTCACTGCAAGCTCCGCCTCCCAGGTTTACGCCATTCTCCTGCCTCAGCCTCCCGAGTAGCTGGGACTCCAGGCGCCCGCCACCTCGCCCAGCTAGTTTTTTGTATTTTTTAGTAGAGACGGGGTTTCACCGTGTTAGCCAGGCTGGTCTCGATCTCCTGATCTCGTGATCCGCCCGTCTCGGCCTCCCAAAGTGCTGGGATTACAGGCTTGAGCCACTGCGCCCGGCCTCAAGTTAATTAAATTGTCATTTTGGACATGCTTGTCAGTGCTGTACCAGCAGTAGAGAGATTGGAAATGTCAATAGAAATAAAGAACACCAAAAGAGAAAGAAAACATTTTCAATATTCACAGTTTTTAGTTCAAGTCTCCATCTAAGGAAGACATTTCCAAAACTTCCATTGTTTTCTAGCAAAAGCCTTCCAAAAAAAGCAAGTCTTTTAGCTAAAAGTATATCTGAAGGAAGGTCGACAGATTGCATTATAACCTAGCTTTAGTGGACCTAAAATACTCAATGCACCTTTCTATTCATTATCTGGATCAACTTTCTATTCCTTGGACAACCTTCCTAGCCTTCTGACAACTTGGGAGCTGCGAGCTCTCCATCAGTTCACACTTGAGCAAAATAAGAAAAATCCTTGGCCATAACTCCTTGGAGACTGATCACTATCTGACCGTGATTACAGTTCCCTCCGGGCAACTCTTAGGATCTCTCCTTTCTTCATGCCCTGAGAACAGCCCCTTAACCTCACGTTCTATTCTCCATGCTCACCGCTTGAGCCTCTCCTGTCTATTGGTCGGTGCACATGTTCTGCTTGGTACTTTGAACATCCAGTTTATAGAGCAGAGCTTTTGATAACTTCCCTATGCCAACTAATGGGCCACTGTAGATAAACCTAGTGGACAGATCTTATGAAAAGAGAGATAATCCTGGTGGCACAAGTGGAGCCACAATGCTCAAAAACTAAGTGATAGTGGCCAGAGCTATAAAGAGAACAAAATCAAAAGAGAAAGAGCCACTGTTTCTAAAACATAGTAAAAACATATTTTTCTAGTTGCCCTAGAGTCCTTCAGAATCATTATGTGATGCTACCAACCACCATCCCTCTTCCATGGCAATAATATGGGTGAGACATTCGGTTCAATTCGACTTTAGTTTCTTTCCTATGGCATCCAGGTGGCTTCACTTGAACCAATAGACAACGTAGAATCACTAATACTTTTCCAGGTCTTAAAGGCCAAAATCAATTCAACTCCTTGTATTAATAGGCTATATGTTAAAATTCTGTTCTCTCGACAAAGATTCAGATATAGGGAAATGTTATTATAAGAAATGTTCTCATTGCTCTTTCCTATTCACTCTGAGTTTTCTAGGGATTGCCAGGAGAACATGGTATCCCAGGAAAACAAGGCATTAAAGGAGAAAAGGTATAGTTTGCATTTTCCTCATTTTATATGTTAAGTACATAGGAGGAAGAGACAGAGGATCATAAGGGAGATGAAAGGACGCCCCAGGGCTTCTGGGATTGTGCAGGGGACAGACATTCACATTAACTACAATGTAAATGGTACCCCCTAGAGTTGTGCATTTTGGCAGCCCTGGTTCTGGCACAGGAATGCCATGTGACAAAATGAACTGAGAGATGAAGATATCAGGAGTCTGAAAGTCAAGCTCAGTTACCAATTCTGATATAAACCTAAGAAGTCTCTTAATCTTGCAGGACCTGTTTCTTGATATCTACATGGAAACAGTGTATTAACATTGAACTATTATTGGGGAATAACTTAAAGAAAACATAAAGATCATCTATAGAACTTTATTAATAAATATGCCCTTTTGTGCATATATATATATATACACACACACACACACACACATACACACACACATGCATATGTTTTGTGATACTGCTAACATAACTAACTGCAAAATCTAAATGCACTGAACAGGCATGAATTAGGTACTCAATAAATATTATTGAGTTGGTAAGTGAGTGAGTGAGTGAGTGAATGAAGTTTGACTGGCTATGATGACAACTTAAAACAATGGAAACCACTACCTCCTCTCTTCCCACCATGAACCTGAGCATCAAAGAAAGAATCTTACTTTGTTTTCCACAGGGAGATCCAGGTGGGATCATAGGCCCTCCCGGGCTTCCAGGTCCAAAAGGTGAGGCTGGTCCTCCAGGGAAAAGCCTGCCAGGGGAACCGGTAAGTATTAGCCCTTTTGTTAATATATTTCTTGCAAGTTCATTAATTACTGCTTGTGGGTTTCTAGTTTCAGATCACAAGTATGGGAATAAGTTTAGGTCTACAAAGAAAAGGAAAAAAGAACTTAAAACAGAACTACCTTTTGACCTAGCAATCTCACTACGTGTTTCTTTTCCCAAAAGAAAAGAAATAGTTCTACCAAAAAGACACATGCATTCGTGTGTTCATTGCAACTCTATTCATAATAGCAATGACATGGATTCAACCTAGATGCCCATCTACAGTGGACTGGATAAAGACAATGTGATATATATAACCGTGGAATACTATGCAGCCATAAAAAGGACAAAATCATGCCCTTTGCAGCAACATGGATACAGCTAGAGGCCATTATCCTAAGCAAATTAATGCAGGAACAAAAAACCGAATACTGCACGTCCTCACTTATAAGTGGGAGCTAAACACTGGTTGCACACCAGCATAGTAGAGATGGGAGCAAGAGATGTGGAGGACTACTGATGGGGGAGAGTTGAAGGGAGGCAAGGTTGAAAAACTGTCAGGCACTATGCTTACTTCCTTGGGTAGTGGGATCATTCATACAATAAACCTGAGCAATATGCAATGTACCCATGTACTAAACCTGTACATGTACCCCTGAACCTAAAATAAAAGTCAGGGGAAAAAAGAAATATTCATCTATTCATCTTATTCTTTTTTTTCCTGAGACAGGGTCTTTAATCTGTCACCCAGGCTAGAGCACAGTAGTACAATTATGGATCACTGCAGCCTCGACCTCCGTGATTCAAGTGATCCTCCCACCCCAGCCTCCTGAGTAGTGGTGACAACAGGCACATGCCACCACTCCTGGCTAATTTTTATATTTTTTGTATAGATGGGGCTTCACCATGTTGTCCATGCTGGTCATGAACTTCTGAGCTCCAGTGATCTGCCCACCTCGGCCTCCCAAAGTGCTGGGATTACAGGCATCTTATTCTTTAAATCAGAGATAAAACCTCTTAAATGTGTGATAAGCAAAGGGCTTTCTTCTGAAGAAAATATACATGTATACAACATTTTGCATATGATTTTGGAAGATTCCTAGGTCCCCTGATCCTACACATGGATTCTGTAGAGATCCATGAATCCCAGTCAGGTACACTGGTTTTACACCATAAAACTTCCTAGGACAGTATTGTAAAACAGAAAAACTACCTGAATTTTCCCTTCCAGAGGTTTTGCAGGTATCACCATGGTTTGTCATTTGCAGAAAATGTCTTTGTGACCCAGACTATTCCCAGGACATTGAAAACTGGACTGCTGGAAAATCTAAATAACCAATGTTTTTAAAATATGTTTTATGTGCCTTTGTTTCTCATCTCCTTTGAACTTGCGTTATTAAATAATAATAATATTTCTCAATATCAGGTGCCTCATTTTATAAATAAAAATCTTTTATATTTTAAAACAACTATACAAAATCTATAACCTATTAAAATGTGTACTCCCTGTTCCTTATTCTTTTATAGAAAAAGATTTATTCAAATAAGATGAAGAGTGATAAAACATATTAGTTATAACTTCTAATGTGTTTATAACCTTTCTAGAAGAAGATACGTATTCAATGTATTCATCTTCTTTTTCTTTTAGGGATTAGATGGAAATCCTGGAGCACCTGGTCCTCGTGGACCAAAGGTATAAAAATATTTAGTTAATTTTTAAGAAGTTAATAATTAACAAAATGTAGCAGAGAAGTTTATGTCTCTTGAGGCTTGCACTAACAGCAGCCTTTCATTTCACAGGGTGAAAGAGGACTTCCAGGTGTTCACGGTTCCCCAGGGGACATAGGCCCACCAGGGGTAGGAATTCCTGGCAGAACAGTAAGTGAAATTCATTCAGTCCTTGTTGATTCCAATATTGTGAAACAAAATCCAGTGTCAAATTTTAACAAGGTGAAAAGAATAGAAAGGTCAGAGGAGGAAATACAAATAAACACTATCCAGAGAGGATTGATGGGCACTGAGGTTGTATCACTTAAGCACAGAGACAGTACCCACTGTTTGTTTATTAACTTACAGATGCTGGTCACACATACACTAATTTGGATTAGAAGCAGTCATTTAACCTATACCTCTAATCTATATATTAAAAAGCACAAATGCATGTTTGTAAGATGGTATGACTGCCTAATATTAGGTCATTATATATTACAGCTAGTTTTTACTTAAGTTAAAACAAGAAGTTAATATTTAAAGTGAATGGCGTACGCATAGGTGAAACGACACCAAAAACGTCTGAGTAATGTCTTCAGAGTGAAGAGATGGTGTTTTCAATGGTAAAAACAAATAATGGGTAGTTTTTAAAGTATTTAAACTATAAGGACAGAGCCTAGAACAGCCCCTATTAATAATGACCACTATAGCCACACTTGTAGACCAAATAATAATAAATATACAATTTTCATTTACTATGAAAAGACATAAAATATTTTTGAACAAGAAAAGTAGAAATAAATGGTTATTCTAATGACATTAATTTAGAAAATTGTCCTGTATGGTGTAATAGAAAAACAAACTAACTTTTTTCCTATTATGCTCTTAACATTCAACATAATACAATTCTGACACCAGATGTGTGGGGTTTTTTTCCCCTACTCATCAATTCTCCAATGGACATCAACTGGATGTTCTACTAGTCAATTCACGTCTGACACTATCTACCTGGAGTTAGCGTCAGATTCCACAGGTTAAGGGCTCAATCGCACAAAACCGACCCCTACTTCAGAGGCCAACTGCATATCTGGGCCTTCATTACTTCTGTTCAACCAGCTATAAACTGCAAGTTTCCATAACCCCCACCTCAGGTTCTGTAGTTTGCTAGAGTGGTTCACAGAATCAAGTAACTCTTTCTTACATTTACTGGTTTATGGTATCAGTAAAGGATACAGTTGAACAGTCAGAAGAAGAGTTACAAAGGGAGAGGTCTGGAAGGGTCCCTGAGTGTAGGAGCGTCGGTCCCTGCGGAGTTGGGGTGTGTCACTCTCCTGGCACATGGGTGTTTTTGCCAGCCTGGAAGTTCTCTAAACCCCATATTTTGGGATTTTATGGAGGCTTCATCATGTCAGCAAGATAAACAACTAACTATATTTCCAGCCCCTCTCCCCTCTTCACAGAATGCGGGGTGGGCTGAAAGGCCGAGTTTCTAACTGTGGCTTGGTCTTTCTGGTGATCAGCTCCTATCAAGGAGCCCACCAAGTCGCCTCATTGGAACAAAAGACTCTCCTGTCACCCAAGAAACCCAAGGGATTAGAAGCTGTGTGTCAACCGGGGCCAAAAAACAAGTATTAGAACAAAAGTTTATGTTAGCAACCTATTGTTAAGGAATTTACGAGGGTTTTAGGAGCTCTGTGCCAGGAACTGAGGGCAGAAACCAAATATTATTTTATCACAGTATCACATCTTTATATTAAAGTTATCCTGAAAAGTTAAAAGAAAGCATAAGTAGTGAAGGGATATGTTGTGAATGAGGGTTGTCTGATTTGCCAGGGCAAGAATGTAAAAGACCATTGGAGATGGAAATTAAACCAAGTAAAAACTTGTATCAGAAAATTATTAGAGGCTGGACCTGGTGGCTCATCCTTGTAATCCCAACACTTTGAGAGGCCAAGACAGGTGGATCACTTGAGGTCAGGAGTTTGAGACCAGCCTGGCCAACATGGTGAAACCCCATCTCTACTAAACATACAAAAATTAGCCGAGCGTGGTAATGGGTAACTGTAATCCCAGCTACTCAAGAGACTGAGGCAGGAGAATTGCTTGAACACAGGAGGCGGAGGCTGCAGTGAGCCGAGATTCCACCACTGCACTTCAGCCTGGGTGACAGAGTGAGACTCCATCTCAAAAAAAAAAAAAAAAGAAAAGGAAAGAAAATTATTAGGGAAGTGATGATGGTTGAGGATAAATAGAAAGGGAGGAAAAAAGTAGCTTTGGCAAGAGCAGTGATATGAATATTTATTTCTTTAAATAAGAAAGGAAAAGTCAGTGAGTAGTTACTGAAGTCAACTGCTAGGAAACCAGCTCTTGACTTACTTAGGTTGCAAATTCCTCTTACAGAAGTTCGTGGTTACATAAGAGCGGTTCAGCTACCATCATTAAGTTCCCTGATAATCTCCCAGCCTCATTTTATTTATCCCAAATTCCAGTTTTCTAAAAGTAGAAAAATATCATTGATTAGTGTTTTACCTCCTACTCCTGTCACTGAACACTGGTTCTGGTGATTTCTTCCAAGAGATAAATGACTCAAAGTTGAAAGCAGAAAAGAAAAGAAGCCCCGAACCAGTTACCCCTGTGGGCGGTCAGTTTCTGACAGATGGAATTTGGATGCATTCTTTGTGCCCTCATGAATGTGCAGTGACAGATTATGGTAATGAGATAGATGTCCCAAGTCTCTGAGCAAAATCATATTGATGTTTCCAGCAACAGGTATCTGATTAAGTTATTCACCTACGACCTGAAAGTCTTGGCCGACTTTGCAGTTTTCCTCGTGTGTACGGTGGCAAACCCTGTTGTGCCTCTAAGTAAACTACAATGCTTAGTCTTTTATGCCACTTGGATAATTTATGGACATTCTTGGTGGAATTTTGATAATAAAATCTCATTTGTACTCAGGGCTCCCAAGGACCAGTTGGAGAGCCAGGTATTCAGGTAAGCTACTTAACTAATTTTTTATCCCAGCAAAGCCACCTTGCTGACTTGGGGGAAATGACTGAAAGACCGTCCTCATAAGTAACTGTTTTTATTTCCCTCCTTTTCCAGGGTCCTCGAGGTCTTCCTGGGTTGCCAGGAACCCCAGGGACTCCAGGGAATGATGTAAGGACTTTCTTTATCTACCTCCCCCATTTTAATCTGCATCTGTGCCAATGTGCAAAGATTGAACATGGACACCTCTGTTTTCAGGGAGTTCCAGGGAGGGATGGAAAGCCAGGCCTGCCAGGCCCCCCAGGTGACCCGGTATGTAGACAGACCTTGTCTGATTTATGTATCTTAAATGCACCCAGAAGCCAAACAGCCTCCCAAGCAAGTTTTGCTGTCCAAACTCATTAGAATGCTCAGTGACTGCTTGGTGATTTTGTTTATCCCCATTATTTTGTCGAGAGAAAAAGAATTCAGGCTGGGTCAGCATTTCTGTGTGTGTGATGAATACTTATTTCCTAAGGGTATAATTCAACTGTACAATTTTGCCCCAGGCTGAGCCTTGGCATATAATGTCTCAATCCCATTGAAAATTGAGATAAAATATATCGCCACGATTTCTATTTTTTCTAATGCTAGTGGCTAAATGAATTTCATTTTTCTAAATGAAATTTTGCAGGTAAGTTGCCTACAATATGGTACAGATCCATTGATTCTGTAGCTTTAAAATGTCGCAATGATTAAATTATGAAAACTGGCTTGAGTAGGCTCTTAGAAAATGGGTTTAGGCACTAAATGTGTGTTTCAAAGTTTTATTCTAGGTTAAACCTTGCTTTGAGCAACAGTGAAATCCCTTTAAATAGCCTCAGACTCGGCAGTTATAATTTGAGAGGCCATATGGTACATGACATTGTATTAAGAGTCTTGTATAATAAAATCCAAATCTGGCTTCTCAGTTCTAAGCCTCACAAATCCTTTCTACCTCCCACAGTGTTTGGGCCTTATGTGCCTTTATAAGCTACGTGTGGAGGCATATTTTGGCATTACTTTAACGCCACTGTTGGGTGAATCACTTGTGCATTTTTCTGGGAATCTTACAAAATAGTACTTGGGTTTACACAGTGTCTCTCTGAAAGAACATCTGAAGACATGTGGCCAAAATGTGGTCCAAGTTCCTTCAGTATTTGTCTTGCCTATCACTAAAGCCAACTGTAGGTTCTTTTGAACTTCCATGAGAAATAACTGTAAGGCAAACTTATCTGGTAGTTTTCATATTTCTCAACAGCCTAATAATGTGTTTGCCAGAGGAGTGATTTCCTTTTAATAAATAATTTATCTTTATGTATTATTTAAAACCAATAATATACCAGGGACGGCATAAAGGTTGCCATGAAGATATAAAATAGGGATGCACAGTCAAAATGATGATATGTGTGTTTGCACGTTCATGAGAGAATAGTGAACATTTTTCAAAATTTGTTCTGAATTCTATCAGTTCCACGTGCACATTTCTTGATACGAAACATAATGTTAAGCCAGTGATTGTAAAGTGAGACACTAGAAGCTTCATGGCATTTTGAGGAAAAATATCTATATTGTACTGTATGTTTATATTGTATTGTGTTCATATATAAATACATATCTTTGGTTTTATCTTCTTAACCACAGATTGCACTTCCTCTCTTGGGAGACATTGGTGCTTTGCTCAAGGTACTGTATTGCTGTGTAAGAAATTATGTGTTAACTTCCAGAAAAATCACAAAGAAAATATTTAGCAGAAATTGAGTCAATTGTTTAGCTGGAACTACAATTCAATTTTTAAATGGCAGGACATCTTTAAGATAGGAAAATAAACATGTATCTTATATATCTTATGCCATTTATCGTAATTCTTTCACTCTCTTCTTTACCAGCCTCTCATTTTGGGTGGAGCAGGGGTGGAGGGCAGCGGGTAGTATAGTTATGAATTGGCTACAGGGAAGGAATTATGTCATTAGCACCCTGGAGTAGATTATTCTCTCTTCTGGAGGAACAGCTTTCTCTTAATGGGTGTTGACTCACCCTGGCTCACTACTGTGAAAGCGAATCCTTCTCGCTAAATCTGGCCTGGTCAGTCCCAAGATGAAAATTAGTGCTGCTCTATATATGGCCACTTACAAGGCTGAATTTTGATGTCTTGGGATTTTACAAAATTCCACAGTTGAAACCTGACCTAATACCTGTTACTCTGTTCAATAAAAATCACCTCTACCTATTATCATCTCAGGGAATTAATCTTGCTATCTCTTTTTTTAATCTCTAACACTTCCCTGTATTTTATCAGTAAAACATACTGGGGGGATGATAATGGCACATATGTAAGGGTATGTATTTGCATGTTTCTGCCTGGTGTGCTACGACTGAGTGAGCCCACATGAAAATCAGGCTTTTGACTTCATACTCAAACACAATGTGTTGTATCTTTCTTTGTATGAATGGACATTGTGTATGTGTACACACACACAGACTATAGTTAGATATATATAATTTAGTTTGTATTTCTAGCATTTAGCCCAGTGATTCACACAATTATTTGCACAATAGTAAGCAGGCAGAAATATTTGTTTAATTGAATTCAAAAGACTCGAATTCTAGCATATACATTTGTAAAGTAGAGTTTTGAGAATAGATGCATAAACATAAGTGTAAATATGAATATAAATATAAATATATATTAAAGGAATTTCTAAGACCTCCAAAAGCCAGCAGTTTTTATAAGCCAGAGAAGAATATTTGTCAGAATTTCAGGAAAATCTTATATTTATTGAGTTAAAATTACAGGCCAGTTAATATGCCACTTTACTTATATCATCTCATTTAATTTCCATAATAGTCTTATGAGTTCAGCCTGTTGCAGCATTCCCATTCTATAGATGACAGACCTGAAATTCTCAGCAGTTAAGTAACTTTTTCAGAGTCACACAGCAAGTAAATGTAACATTAACACAGGAACATAGGTCCTCAGACATTAAGTTCTAGATTCTTTATGAGACAGTGGTGTTGGAAATAGCAGGATTGCAGGAGTTATATCATTTCAGAATACTTAGGGTTCTTTAAGGATGAGAAACCTTTATGCTGTAGTAGAAATGAATATACTGGTAGAATATGGGATCTCACAGAACAGATCAAAGGACCGTGAATAGGCTTTGACAGGAAGCAGAACCAGGGTTCCAGTGCTCTCAGAAGTGGAACTAATTGACAGTCTCACTGGGGAATCATCCCTCTAATGAACGTGCTCTGCCATTGCTCCAGTCTCTGCATCATTTCACTGAGGTTCTGAGTCTGTAGAGAGCCGGACATCTTGACTGATAGACTCCACAAACTGTATACAATAGAAGCAAGGGGAGGCATGTAGTTCCCCGAACAAAGTCCAAATACAGGAATTTAGATTCTGGGTTGGATCTGTCAGGCCAATGTAATAACATCATGTTAAATCCTGATCCTGTTACCCCATACGTTAACACTATATCTCTCTACCTTGAGTCTTTAGCCAATTTGATCATCCTGCTTTCTGTTTGCAAAAATATCTTTGATTAAAGTATTAAAAAGAACTGGCATAATTACAGGCCCCTTCAAAGGCCTCCTTTTAGATTAATCAGTATGTCAATCCCTCTTTGAATGACATTGTGTATTGGTTAATAATTGATGCATCTTTATTCTTTCCATGAGAAAATCTTAAGACATTTCTCCAAGAATGTTAATAAAACTCAGTTATTTTACATTTACCATCCTGGTAACCCTAACCCAAAGAAAATGAAGTCAGTTTCAAATGACTCTTAGAAATTGTATTTGTCATAATGATTATCATTTTTTAATGTTTTACTAAAATAGTCAGTTGAACAATCTCTTCTAAAATGTTGCTCCATATTGATATGCCAAGGTTTTGCTCCGTATTGAGATGTCATGTTTGTGTCTGCAGATAATTATCTTTTCCATACTTTTTGAAATATGGAAATCCTTTTGTTTCTCTTAAGTTCTCAAGTGTCTCTTTATCTTCATAGTTTTTCAGGTATCATCAGTAATGGTTCTATAAATATATATATATTTAACTCCTGTGCCAACACATTGTCCCTGTGAAATAATCCAGGTGGTAAAATTCATCTGGAAATTTTATATATTCAGACTCTAAGAAAGATCACCATGAAGAGAGCTGTTTAACCCAGCATGTTTTTATATACTTTAAGTTCTGGGGTACATGTACAGAACATGCAGGTTTGTTGCATAGGTATACACGTGCCATGGTGGTTTGCTCCACCCATCAACCCGTCATCTACATTAGGTATTTCTCCTAATGCTATCCCACCCCTAGCCCCCCACCCCCAACAGGCCCCCTTAGTGTGTGATGTTCCCCTCCCATTGTCCATGTGTTATTGTTCAACTCTCACTTATGAGTGAGAACATGCGGTGTTTGGTTTTCTGTTCTTGTGTTAGTTTGCTGAGAATGATGGTTTCCAGCTTTATCCATGTCCCTGCAAAGGACATGAACTCATTCTTTTTTATGGCTGCATAGTATTCCATGGTGTATATGTGCCACATTTTCTCTATCCAGCCTATCATTGATGGGCTTTTGGGTTGGTTCCAAGTCTTTGCTATTGTGAACAGTGCCCCAATAAACATACATGTGCATGTGTCTTTATAGTAGAATGATTTATAATCCTTTGGGTATATACCCAGTAATGGGATTGCTGTAACCCAGCATTTTTGAGATGATTTACCTCATGTATTCATCAGGGTTCTCCAGAGGGACAGAACTAATGGTATATATGTATATATGAAAGGGAGTTTATTAAGGAGAATTGACTCATGTGATTACAAGGTAAAGTCCCACAATAGGCTGTCTGCAAGTCGAAGAACAAGGAAGCCAATAGTGGATCAGTCCAAGTCCCAAAACCTCAAAAGTAGGGAAGCTGACAGTACCGCCTTCAGTCTGTGGCCGAAGGCCCGAAATCCTCTGGCAAACCACTAGTGTAAGTCCAAGAGTCCAAAGCGAAGAATATGGAGTCTCATGTTTGAGGGCAGGAAGCATCCAGCACAGGAGAAAGATGAAGGCCAGAAGACTCAGCACGTCAACCCCTTCCACCTTCTTTTGTCTGCTTTATTTTAGCTGCACTGGCACCTGGTTAGATTGTGCCCACCCATATTGAGTGTGGGTCTGCCTCTCCCAGTCCACCAACTCAGATGTTAATCTCCTTTGGCAACACCCTCACAGACACACCCAGGAACAATACTTTGCATCCTTCAATCCCATCAAGTTGACACTCAGTATTAACCATCACACCTTGCAAGCTTCTCAGTATCATGCAAATTTAGTGTTCCAAGGAGCCCATGTTTGAAAATCAGATTTACAGTGCTATTCATTACGTCAAAAATATTGAATTTGAATAGCCATGGGCTTTCTTGCCAGTTTCTTATCAATGGCAAGCTTCACTTCTTTTTCATGTTTAAAGATTCTTTCCTTTAGGGAAAAGGATGGAAGAATGGAAACTTAGGTTGTCCTACCTTCTGTCAACTGTTAAACTATCTCCCCCACTCAGTGGCCCTTATTCTGTGCCTTTCTTGGTCATATTCTTATTCCAACAATTTATTTAAAAATAAGCCTATATAGAGCTTTTCACACACACTCTTTCTTTAGCTGTGTGATGAGAGTTATGTTTATCTTATGAGCTCAGACTCTGGAAGTTAAGATTTCCCACATCAGCTAAAGGTTGCAGAGAAGGCAATGGAAAGGTAATTTCACTTAGATTTCCTATTGTCACTTGGATTTGACCTAGGAGTCAAGTCTATGTCAGTCAAGTAATTATTTCTCTAGAGTGCCTCCACCAACAAAATGTTAGTAAACTGTATGTAGTTGGAGAACTAATTTTGTTCCCACAAGGACAAATCCTTTCTTTGCAGTTTTTTTTTGTTGTTGTTGTTTTTAAAATGATTTGTGCTATAGGGTGTATGAATTCTGTAATCGTGCTGGGTTTTCTAAACTTTATTACCACTCCCTTTTGAAACATTCTACTAAACAATTGAACTTCAATTTTTGTTCTTGACTTACGTGTCTTTTCCTTATTTATTTGGAATTTTCTATTTAAATGTCATTGGAGACCTGCTTTTAAAATAAAAGCTCATCAATATCATAAACAGATATCACTGATGAGCTTTGAAAATAGTTTTTATCTCACAAAATTAATGTTTTTAAATTGGATAAATCAAGTTTCTGAAAGCAGAGTGACATATCTATATCACTCATCTCTGACAAAGGTTCCAAAAGAACTTCACATCACATGAAACCTCACCTTTAGAGATGGCTTTTATGACTCTCTCAGTAACCTTATCTTTATACTCATTAGAATTTCTGTGGCAACTGCCAAGCCAGTGTCCCAGGGCTGAAAAGCAACAAAGGAGAAGAAGGAGGCGCTGGTGAGCCTGGAAAGTATGATTCCATGGCCCGGAAGGTGAGAAGCCTGACTGAATGTTTACGAACCCTATAGGTTACATGTAGTGCATCCTCTCAGTTCTGTTCTTCCTCTGTCCTCTAGGGTGATATAGGGCCACGGGGTCCTCCAGGAATCCCAGGCAGAGAGGGACCAAAGGTAAGACATTCTCTTCTCCACTTTCACCTTGGGACCCTCAATTCAGTATGAAAAAAAGGAACCCGATATTTGAAAATATACAACTTTAAAAATACATACATGTATATATAGATATATATGGAGAGAGAGAGAGACGAAAAAGCCACTTGCAAATGTTGCCATTTATTTGTTCCCTGACCCTGTCCAAATTACATGCCCCAAGTGTTCTTAGAAGAGATTTTTTTCATTTCCGAAAGATAAGAAAAATGATTGCATGTGCTAGCTGAATGTATTGTCTTTTTAGGGAAGCAAAGGAGAGCGGGGCTACCCTGGGATACCTGGGGAGAAAGGCGATGAGGTAACAGATTCTTTTCTGATTATACAGTCCTAATAATGATTCTCTTTACGTGGTTCAACAGAGTAAAAATGTTAATTTTTCTATAGCTCAGATCTAATGCTAGAACCAGTAAAAACAAAGACCACTTAGAGCTTTTAAAATGTTGACACATTTTAAATGACATGTTTAATGTTGACACATTTTAAATGACGTGTTTAAATGACATGTTTATATTTATTACCAGTGGTCCGGTTTTAGAGACAAGGAGATTAAGGCACAAAGTTAATATGTCAGTCTGTTTTCATTTAGCAGATAACAATTCCAGCTCTCGCAAAATAAAAGTAAAGGAAAGGGGGAAAGGAGCTCAAAAAAACTCCCAGGGTAGCTAAGAGATTTAAAGGAATAGTAGACAACCAGCCTAGGAGTAAGGGCATTTGAGAACCCAGCAGAGCTTCCCTGGGTACCACTAAACTCTGATTAAACTTCAGCGACCTTGGATTGTCTGCGTCTTTGCTCAGCTTTCAAATTCTTGGGAGAAAAAAATCTGTCAGAAGAAACTTCTTGTTCTAGTTTACATCAGCTGGTCACCCTCTGGACTAAGGTTCCAAGTCCAATGTGCTTTTGAGATAATGGTATAATTTTCTGACTCTAAGCCATGGTGATGCTCAGGACATAATTTTTTTCCTACATAATTCACATTAACTCTTAGAAAAACCAATTAGAATGATGAATTGCTGTTAGTTTAAACAGTTTTGATACTAATAATTCTTAATGAAAGTAAGTAAGCCATCTGGCATATATTAACCTTGATGTTATTGTGGAAAATCATAACTATATAAAGAAAATCTATTTTTCTAGGTGGAGTTATATTTTACATTACAGCAATTATCATGTACTGTTGTTTCTAATTAATATTGCTTGTAATCTGGAAAACTTTGAGGTTTAATTTTTCCCAAGTTAAAAATTGAATACCAAATACATTCAATATTTATTTTCATCCATAAATAAAACATTATCTTCAAAATAAGTTATTGTGCTTTTCCTTCCTCATGTTCCACAGAACGTTTTACTAAAGTACAAGCACAATAACTGATTTTCATAGTCCAACAGCTTTGAACTGCCTCCACTCAAAAGGTAGGCTTTAGAGGCAATTGAGAAGGTAATAACGAAAACATCAGGAAATAATTGGAATTCAGGTTTTGTATAAGTAACTCTAAGTTAAAGTCGCTAGAAGTTAATTTTCATTGATTCTGCAGGGCACTTTTCTCTCTTAGTGAACTGAAATCCATTGTTAATATTCCCCACTCTTTAGTGGGCTTTTTCTTTGGTACCCCTCATAAATTCTTTAACACAGTTCACAAAATTGTGCACAATGCTCATCACATGGGGAGTTCCAGCAAGTTCAGGAGATTCTTTTCCATTGTTTCTTCACATCAGATGAATACTATGAATAAATCTGAAGTAACCTATTGACTCCTTTAGGCCTTGTAGAGGGAATAAGGTGGTGCAGTTTTCTCTCTAGCAAATGGGAAATAATGAATATAATCTCGTCTTCTACTTGGTCTCAGATATTATTTGAAATTACAATTTGTTGATTTGTCAAAGTGAATAAAACTTTGACCAAAAACATGTGCATTTCCAACTGGCCAATGAACTATACCATTTCAACAGTATGGACTTAATATCTAATCTTAAAAAATCTCAAATGTCTATTCTACTCTAAGTGGAAAACATACAGAGGGATACCCCATCTCTTTGAGACTTCTAATTATTATGTTTTTCATCTGTTTGGAAAATGAGAGAGAGGAGTTGCCTGCTTGTTTATTACTCTTAGAAAAGCAACATTTTCTTCCACATTTTTCACAGACGTTGTTGCACAGCTCAAGGTAGCAACTTGGAAGATGCTAATAGAACACATGCTAACCTTTGATGGAGTGATTTCTTGCTTGAAATGCAGGTCTTCGTATAATATTTTAGGGTAATAATTGATAAATTAGACATGAAAAATATCATCAGCCAGATATTATAGGAACAGAAAATATTCTTGGTAGCAACTGATCTGGGACTTGCAAAATGAAATATCAGAGCAGGGTAAGAACATAGCTCCAATGATCTCCGAATATCTCTGCAATAAATTTTAATTTGTGTGTTAGTTTGGCACTATATGTTAAATTGACTGTCCTACTCTTTAATATGCATTTGTCTTCTTTAATGACCATCTTGTCTTCTAAAATTATCTTACTGCCCTTTATGCATCTATAGTAACTTTTACTTTTACTACAGAATTTCAGCTTTTTCAGAGAAAGGCTGCTGAGAATGATTTTTTATTTATGGACTGAGGTTTATTTTAAAGTTTCATGTGGTCATCAAAGGTTAATGAATCCCAAGCTTATAAATTAGGCTATCTAAAAACTCACTCAACATCTCTGGACTGATTCAGTGTTGAGACTAAAAGTAGCAAAAAAAAAAAAAAAAAAGGAATACATATATACATATATTTTATGCATGTACATATAGAAAGAATTTTATGGAAAATGGGTATTTTGAGGTAAAGAAATTTATAGTATAACATTTATTATCTCCAGTCATTTAGAGGTGCCATTATCAATGGAAATTTTTTTTTACCTTGAATTTATAAACCTGTATACAAGTTAATGTTAGGGGAATAAAAAGAACTAGTACCATATACCAATATGTAGAGCCTACACATGCACACATGCCCATGTACACACACATACATACACACACACACACACACACACATACACACACACACAGGCACACACACAGCACTGCCAATGAGATTGATAAAATTTTGGAGAAAAAATATGTCAACATTCTTTAACACAAATACACACAAGATTTGGCCCAAGGACATGAGGATATGACATGAGGAATTCTAGCATGTTCAAGTAGAATTTTTAAGCATTTCTTCATATCATATCACATGAATAGACCTGAACACCATTTGGTATTGAATGGACAAAACTGGAAGAACTTGGTCCTTGATCCCACTGATGCAAAGAACCTTGATCCAGCTCACAGTCCTATAGAATGCTCATAATCAATATGCAGTAATATTTCCACGGCCATGTCATATAATATTTATAAAGTATATGAAAATGCGTATATCATAATAGTGAAAGGTAAAGGAATTGTATCATGACAAAGAATGGTATAGCAATACAGAAAGAATATTTTACTCAGTAAAGGAGACTAAATCCTGAAAGAGTGGAATCATTCAGTCTAGAACTTGATGTATCACATGGTTGTCTGATATAACAAAAAGGTATTTTAAAATAGTTTTTTCTCATTATAGAAGTGATATCAGTTCACTATTGAAAATTAGGAAAATACAAAAATCACTGAAAGATAAAATTTCTCCCTATTCCCACTACCCAGGAGGGACTTCTGGTAATAGTAATGTCATGGTCCACAACTGTATTAGTCCATTTTCACACTGCTATAAAGAACTTTCCTGAGACTGGGTAATTTATAAAGGAAAGAGGTTTAATTGACCCACAGTTCTGCATGGCTGGGGAGGCCTCAGGAAACTTACAATCATGACAGAAGGTGAAGAGGAGACAAGCACCTTCACAAGGTGGCAGGAGAGAGAGCAAAGGAGGAATTTCCAAACACTTCTAAAACCATCGGATCTCCTGAGAACTTACTCACTATTATGAGAACAGCATGGGGAAAACCACCCCCACGATCCAATCACCTCCTTCCCTCTACATATGGGGATTACAGTTTGAGATGAGATTTGGGTAGAGACACAGAGCCAAATCAGATCAACAACACCTCATCTATACATTCCAAAACCAAAGCCTCTGAAAACCCTGGAAATGTTTCCCAAGTTTGGCTTTGTTTCCCAAGCAAATTCATTTGGCAGCCGAATCTGGCCTAACTCACACAGAGCTCGTCTATCCCACTCTGTCAGAATATCGTGTTTTGCCACAGAAATATGTGTGTGTTTATTAGAGGGTACTGCTTCAAACACCACTGCAGTATTACATAATATTCAGTATGTATATCATGTTACCTGTGAAATGAAGTGATAATCCAGAATTCTAAAACACACATCTAACACTAAAGTTTCTGATAAAACTTTTATCTATTTGTCATGATAAAATAATAAAAGCCTGTATGTATCATTCCCATCTTTTAGGAAGTACATTTAAAATTGTTTAAAAATGTAGACCCTCTGCTATATAAATTTGTGACTTGTATTTTTGCATGTTTTCTAACTTTTTTAAAACATGATTTTAATAATTGCAAAATATTTCGTATTATAAATTGTATGTAATTTATTTAACAATATTCAAAACTAATTACATAAGTTAGCTAATCTTGCCAGTTCTTCCTTGATATATAAATGTATCAGCATCCTAAATCCTATCCGGTATAATTGGTGCTATTCTACAAATCTGAGGAGGGGAGGGAGGGGAAATCTATCCATTATTATGCTTAAGCCGTGAAAGGGTTCCAAATTTAAATTCACCAATGAGCCAAATTTCTCCTTGTAATAAACTGATGAGCTAAAATAAATATTATATCATAAAACATATTCCATTTTTCCCAAGCTGAATGGAGCTGTAGTGTAATCATGTGTTTCTTCAATGGCATTCTGCCAATCTGAAATTTGTATTTCCATGTTTTACCAGTACGAGATTCTTAGATACTACTGCTGACGGAATGGCTCTATAAAATAAGAAATGCTCTATGAATCACCAGATTAAGTTATGTTTGCTTCTGATTCCATGTCATGGCATTTTATCTCACCCTTCTTACTGTTTAAAACTGAGTATTTGCACATATTCTTACTTAAAACCAGAGGCTAAGCTATGAGTAGGCAAAAGCATACAGAGTGATATAATGGATGCTGGAGTCCCAGAAGTGAGGAGTACAGGCAAGGAGTGAAGGATGAAAAACTACCTGTTGGGTACAGTGTACACTACTTGGGTGATGGGTGCACTAAAATCACAGACTTCACCATTATACAATTTATCCACGTAACCGAAAATCACTTGCACCTCTAAGGAAAAAGTTATATTTTTGAAATTAGAAAATTAGAATTAAAAAAGGATATTTGCATATGACATACATTATGTTTCTCAATTAGCTAAATAAGTGTTTAATGTTCAATGGTCAAAATATTTGATTAACTAAAATGCCTTATTCCCAATGATATAACAGATTTTATGGTAGGAACTATCTTTTCCAGGGTCTTCAAGGAATTCCAGGCATTCCAGGCGCTCCAGGCCCAATGGGACGCCCTGTAAGTATTTGTTAAAATGATTGCTCTCACAGTTTACATCTGCTGGGATGATGCAAGGTGAATTAATTTTCTTCATTGCATTTTGTTCTCTGTGCCTCTATGTAGATTGTCCAGCTATTGCCTGGAAAAGTAGCCTCATCCAAGCTCTCAGATTTTCATTTAGTAATTACTTAAGGCTGCTCAGTGTCCTGGGGGCTTGCATCAGAATTCCACCAGACCAGAAAGCAGTCTGCGATTAAGCTAGTCTGTTTGAAATAGAAATTGCATATAAAAGAGCATTCTATTTTTTATTTATAATTTTTTGGCACTAACCTTTAGAAGAGATAGTCAAATGGCAGCACAAACTGAGAATTTATTTTCTAAAGGAAAAAAAAGTGGGCTAAGGATTATTGGATTTCATTTATTGTTATTCCTGTGTATAAATTAAAATCCCTCTATTTTAGTCAAGGCTTTCACTGACCCTCAAACACACCATCAAAGCCTTCGTGTCTTTCACTGTCTTGTTTTCCTAGAACAGAATCTCTTTTCCTTTATACTTGCCAAACCCAATCTCTCATTCAAACAGAGTTTAATTCTAGAGTCGCCAGATAAAATACAGTGCATGCAGTTAAATTTGAATTTCAGATAAACAAATAATTGTTTAGCATATGTTCATCCCAAATATTGTGTTTTTATTTGCTAAATCTGGCAACCCAGCACATGCTTCAGCTTCTCCACCTCATCCTTTCTTAGAGTTCCTATGCCGACAGAGTCTTTACCACACCAGTAGGAATGTAATTATATATTTTTAATGTTCTGAAATAAGGATTTTCCATAATTAAAGTTGTGTCATTTATGCTTTCACCACAGTTATATAGAACAAACCTGGCTTTAAATTGTTCACTAAAATTAAAAACGATGACAAAGAGTTGTGAAAGAAACCATGAAAATTATAGCTAACTCTGTTCCCAAAGGATTAAAATTAAATTTTATTTTTCAGTGGTAAAATGCAGATCATATAACTCAATGTGCACACTGTTAATTCTGCCGCCTTGCAGTATTGAAAATGTTGATCCCTACCAAAACTATAGCTCATTTAGGAAGGCATAATGTTATATAAATTGCCATTTAAACAGCAAGACTTTAAGTGTATCAAAAGGTTCCAATTAAGGTCATTAAATGTGGTTGACCAAGGTGAAAAAGCAACCACAAATACAAATTTTACCCTTCCAAGGGCTTATCAGCAGGATACAGCTGCTGTATCAGCCAGAAGAAATATAAGCTTCTAGGGCTTATTTAATTAGGATCAAATGACCTTCAAAATGTGTAAGTTTTAGTAACCAACTTCCAATATCCTTTGGCCATTTAATTGTTGTTTCTGTAACAAACTTAGTTTTGTGTTTTACAGGGCTTACTGGGAAGAACTGGACATCCTGGTCCTACAGGAGCAAAAGGTGAAAAGGTACAAAGGAAAAGCCTCACTTACCATCCAAACTGGGGCTTAGAGTGGGAGCATGATGAGACTCTTCACAGAGAGAGCCATAAAATCAAGCAAAGCCTGAAAGTAGAAATGATGGCAGAGAGTAGCTATTCTTGTAGTGGACTTGGAAGAACATCGGTCCAAAGGTTATTCTCAACATGGGAGATATTTTCCTAGGATAAAGGATAAATAGAACATTGGAACCATAAAACAAAAGTTCAGGCTGGATTCAGGATCCTGGGCAACCATCTATGTGGAAGGATTGGGTTGGGGAGCCTCCTGAAAGGATGCAAGTAATGTGGTGTGTACCAGGGAGTTCCAGCCACAGGGGCAGTCAGTTTTCTATGACAAAATACCATAGACAGAGTGGCTTATAAACAACAAACATTTATGCATATTTCTCTCAGTTCTGGAGTGTGGGAAGTCCAAGATCAAGGTGCTGGCAGAATCGGTATCTGACAGAGTCTGCCTTCTTGTTCATAGATGTCTCCTACTAGCTGTGTCCTCACATAGTAGAAGGGTGACCAAGCTCCCTTGGACCTCCTTTATAAGGGCACTAATCCTATTCATGAAGGCTCCACCCTCATGACCTAATCACTTCCCAAAGGCCTCACCTCCAAAAGCTCCAGACAGCGGGCTGGCTCTCAGGACCAAGATTCTAGTAATCAAAGAGCTTGCAGAGACGGTCTAGAAGTTCTGTCTCTAGACGGTCATGGGGGAAATGTACTGAAGAGCCAGGATAGCTTGTTTCCTGGGGAGATCAGTTATTGGACAGATGGGTTGCCATAGTCAGAAAGGAGGACCAGCAATAGATGAGTCTCAGACAGGACACCACAGAGTTTCACATGTTTATTCCATTTAGGATCTAAACAGGCCCTATTGCCCTAGTCCAGGCAGATCCAGCAAGTAAGTGGAATAAGCCTAGCTATTTAGATTGGGGAAATAAGAATCAAGAGTCCACATGAGCCACTCAAGCAGCTTCCACCCACTCGTCAGGACACGAGTTCCCTGACCAACGTGGAGCATAATGACATCAAGGAGCAAAGGAATCTCAACACATTTTGAAGGAAACAATGCCTTTATTCTAGATAGTCTCCGCACATTTTTTTCTGATTTTATCCCAAGGAGCTTGCCCAACTCCACCAGCCTTTTTTCTCTGTTCTCTATGGAAATTACTCAGTCACAGACTTGCCTTTGAAGTTAATGGGAATCCCACACTGAGATGAGCTTTGGGGCACAAATGAGAGTGAAGATATGACTTTTAATGGTGCCAGAGGCGGAAAAAAAGGCTTTTCAATAGGCACATATTTTTCCTTGTTTGTTGACTCATTAGAACTATAACATAATTCTTTGAAGGACACTGCCAGTTGTCAGCAGAATATGACATGTCTTAGAGAGATAGCCACCATCAAAGCAGTTTGAGCAAAGAAACTATATGCTTGTTCTTTGTTATATATTCTCAGGCAGAAGCAGTGCAAGAAGAACTTTACAGTTTATTTTTATTGATAAACATACAAACAAAAGATTTTATGATACTTTCGTTACCAAAAATTGGGAGGGTAGTGGAATGAAGTCCTTGATTACATTTGTGGGAATGGACTAAAATCCCTCAAAATTCTTGGACATTGTGAGTAGAAATTTTACTCTATCTGAATTCTTTTTTAATTAACCATGTCTTGCCATTTCCTCTGCTACAGAGGGACTTAAAAGATTTTATGAGGCTACTATTTTAAAAGAAAAGCAGAGTTATAGGAAGAACTGCTGAGAGACACCAGAGGGACTTCAATAGCTCTGCTTATTATGGACCGATAAACATCTATGGTTTGTAAAAATAAAAGTGAAATACATTTTTCAACTTTCAACTTGAATTCATTCTCACAAATTCTATTTTCAGTCTGCTTCTCCTGTAAGACTAAGACTGTTTATATTGTAGTGACCATTTGCTTTAAACAGTGCTATACCACAGTTGCTTCTGTTCAGGGAGATGTGTCTGACTAGGGTGTAAAGTCAGATATTAATGTAGGAAATGGAGATGAAGTTTCCCTTCTGCAGACACAACACAGGTTGTGATTTTTTCACTTTCATCAAATTATGTTCATGTCCCCTCTGGTTTCCAAAAGATGAAGGTGGTAGAAATGAAGCTCAAAGTTAGGGCTGACTCAGAGCCACAATCCCAGAGCCCTCTGCCTGCTTGTAGGAAAGTTCCACATTGGGAGAGTTCCCCCAGCTGCACTGGAAGTCCAGAACATAAGCTCCTGGGTTCTCTGGCTCCATCTAAAAACAAGCTTCATTTCTAGAGCTCACACTGTGAGAATCTGAATGGGTACGGGAAAAGGCCTTTACCTGTCCTGCGGTCTAGAAATGTATTTCCTTGGTAAAGGAGAGAGCCCAGCTGTTTGAGACTACAAAGCTGAAACCTCATGGCAAGTCATATTGATTTCAGAAGACGGCTCTATGATTAATTTCAGAAGATAGTTTGTAAACCTGGGGTAGAAACGTCTACGCCGCTGATATTAGTCTATATATCCCTTGCAGGGCAGCGACGGACCCCCCGGGAAACCCGGACCACCTGGACCACCTGTGAGTTGTTCTAGGCTTAAAACTTAAAATTCATATGTTTACTTAAGACTTTTATAACTCAGAGGTAAGACTACATTTAGATGTTTTCAAAGATAAAAGTGTTCTGAATTTTGTGTATAAATACAAATGATAGCCAATGTAGCTTTAAGGAGACCTGATTTGTTCCCTCTTTGGTTCAGCCTCAATGTGCAATGCTCAGATTTGCATACTGCGTGTCTCCCCATCTTGGATTTAGGAACCTGAGTTTGTGCTCCGACTCTCCAGTTCCTGCCTCGGGGCTCCTGGGAAAGTCATTTCATCTCAGTGTGCTTCATTCACAGAAAAGAGAAGGGCCAGAAAAATAGATCTTTTCCGCTGATGCGAGTTGGTAGAAAATCTAATATTATGCTATACGTGTTCATTCCCATTCATGATGTCTGAGATGCAAGGAGACTCTATTTATGTAGCTCCTAGTGAACAAAAAGTACAAGAGGCATCGATGTTTTTATTATTGTGATTGAGACAGATGCACGCCCGTCAGGGAAACGGTGGAGCGGAGAGGAGCCTGTCTCCGTAGCAAGTCTGCCCTCATGTGGTGCCACGCTCGAATCGCAGCCGAGCCGAGCTGAGATTCACGCCAAACACCCTTTCCTACCCCACGTCACTGGAATATTTTAATACACCAAGCTCACCATAGAAAGGGCAGAATTGACCGTGACTTTCTGAAGACAATGAGGATTATTATAAGTCTGTATGCAGTTGCATGCTTTGTACACGTAAATGAAGAGATTAGCACTCTATTTCCTGAACTTGTTTCCTAAATCTGTTCAGCTGTGTTACTGACCTTTTCACTTGACAAGAAAGCAGGACAGAAGGTATTTAGGGTTCAAATCCTAAAATTCACTCCTTCCCCAGTGGGCAGAACAGCAAATATAACATGAGTTCATGAAAGGGACCTATAATTTTATAATGCGCCTAAGATATCTTTGTCTTCCCTCTGAATTCTCCAAAACCATCCATCCTTCAAAACACTGATTAAATGTTTTCTTCCCTGGGAAACCTCCTTTGGAAATCTCAGATAAAAATATCCTTTGTCTGTTCAGGACGTAGCACACTAAAATATAGTGGACATTCAGTCACTGTCAGATGAATGAGTTAAATAATGAAGTAATAAATGGATGGAGCGTTTTTCTTCCATCACTAGTGTTTGGAAGATGCATGCAAATTGTCTTCACAGAACACCACTGGCCACCATCATACAGAAACAATGAAACAGTGACTTCTTCAACTCTTCAACTAATATGTGAAAACTGCAGAAAGGAAAAGACAGATTTGACTATGATTCTATACAAATGTTTAAAAGGAAAGACAAAAGATCCTAACTAAAATTTTCATATGCAAATTTTTCCTAAATGCTAAAATGTATGATTTTTTTAAACTGTAGAATAAGTTCTCCTTTAAGTGTTGGTTACTCTAGGACATGTCAATTTTTTTCAAGATGTTCTTATTCTCTTTTGTCCTAAAGTATTTTTTTTTGTAGAAACATCCACACAGCATTGTGGATAACGTCATCTCCTCATTTACCTTAATTTTCTATTTGGTATGAAGAGACTGTGGAAAAAAATTACTTTTCAGTAGCCAAATTGTTCCCTATTCACATCTTCATCAGCACTACGGCATTATAGCCTGCAGGTCAGCAGGCTGTAAACAGTTAGTCTAAATTGGCAATTCAGAAACTGAATTTTAATAAGCAAATATTTTCCTCCGAATGCATTAGTGTCTCATCTGTCAAACCTGAACATTAATCAAACCCCAACTGAAAGTGTCTATCTGCTTCAGTTGTAGCTCACACTCCCTTTTCATTTCTTTCCCTGCATTTGCTTTGGAAAAGCTAAAAATTAAAACGTTGTATTATTTTACTTAGAGTATTAAACTCCCTTTGTAAAATAGAATAGAAAAAAAGTAAAAAATAGAATAGGAATAGTATCATTTGGTAAAATGATAAAATGTAGAGATGCAAAGTACTAACTTTCAAGAATAATTCTGTATCTCACCTCTTTCCTCAGGGTATTCCATTTAATGAAGGAAATGGCATGAGCAGTTTATATAAAATTAAGGTATTTATATTATATTTGTAATTATTTAAAATCCAGTTATAGACTGCTGTAAATTCTTCTCATCTTTCTCCTTTTCTTTTCTTTTCATTTTCTTTTGAAGGGAGGTGTGAATGTTCCCAGTTACCCAGGGCCACCCGGTCCTCCTGTAAGTATAGTTGTTTATCGTCAAACACACTTTAGCTGAACGACCACAATGAAAAACAAACAATGAAAACCTCTTAAGTTCACTGAAAACTTCATGTTACAAATATAGCCCAATTTTACAGCAAAAGAAAATAAGTAAAACCAATTATAATAAAATTGAGAAAATGTAAATAGCATTTTTCATGGTGCTGTCACTTTTTTCATTGCAAATCTAAGAACTAAATCAATGTCCAAGCAATCACTTTTATGAAATTTCCATCAAGTTATATTTTTTCATCTTATTCTTCAAATTCAAACTGTAATTAAAGGAAAACTTGCTAATGTTTGTATATGTATTAAAGCAGATTGGCCAATGGTGTTTCTTATTCTGTAACTTTGCTTTGGTCATTATTTGAAAAATGACTTCCCATGTTTCTCTTACAGGGCCCAAAAGGCGATCCTGGCCCAGTGGTATGAATGTTCCCATGTTTTGTGTCATTTAGAATATTGGTCTTTGTTAAATTTTGAAAGAAAAGCATCAGGCAAAATGGTCTGCCTTCTTAGGTGTTCATCAATTAACATGGTGGTGGTGACAAGCAGGCCACAAAAGGAATGCCAGCAATGTATTCTCTATTTCTGAGATGCATTAGTTCTGATGTTGTCACTGCCCTTGAGGTTTGTCTCTTTCCATCAGTATGTTTTTAAAATCATCCTGTGATGGAGGAAGACACATATAAAGCTCTGATAAATGGGACACTTTCTTCTAATAGCCCTCTTCTGATGATTGATTCAATTTTAAGTAGATTGTGGAAGAGAAATACTCACTGGAAAGAAATCCCTTAATATATCTGCCATCTCCCCAACAAAAAAGGAAGGAACTGTTTATTTGCTTTACATGTCTTAGGCAATTATTCTACAGGAGATGTGTTTTGTCATAAACCTGCTTATTAGGAGGAATGTATCAGGAGGTTACGCTCAGCATGGAAGGAGATCATGTCCTCCCCCGCCTAAAGGATGATAATTGTTCTCAGCATCTTTCTCAACCATGGAGCCTCACTGTAAAAGTTCTGCCAAATTCAATTAGATGCCTTTTATTGCTGGGCATTTTTTCCTGTCATGTCCTTTTCAAGCATATCCTTCATGTTTCATTTGTGTATCTTTTAACCTTTGGGTATATACTTGAAACTCAAATGTACCTAACGCTGAAATAAATGTTCAAACCACTTTCCATTGCCATGTGAAAAAAATTTAAAGCCTTTTCATTATAGTACAGTTTGTTAAAACTCAATGAATAAATTTTAAATCAGCAAAGGGACAAGTCATAACAAGCAATGTTTTTATGTCTAAAAACATATTTTAAAGAGATGCATTAAAGAGCTGTTTGATTTTATTATTGGGAAATATATATTAAAAGCCAAATTGTTGTCCCCTGAAAGCATTATTTCAACTAGTTAGGATCATATTCTGTAATTCAGAGTGTCCTTTGTTTTACTATTCATGCACTCTGTCTACCCTGTCTTTACCTGAAACCAACTATATGCTTCATTCTAATTTTAATTTTCTTACATCTTGTTGATAAAAAATGTCCTCCTAGTCTTTCCCTCTCATACTCATATGCACAAAACAGCTTCTCTGAGTCATTTAAGAGTACCTAGGCTTCTCACTGACTTTTTGGGAACATTATTTGAAGTTCTTGCATTAATAACTGCAGATTAAGATAAGAACTTTTTAAGTATTATAATAAAGGATAAATTAAAATTTACTGGCATTGACAACGTGCTGGCAACAAAAATGTAGACCTATTTGAGTAGAATTTGAAGATTAGTCTTCAAATTTCTTAGCTGCAACAAAGGATAAAGAAAACTGATGGAAGCGTGTTCCTTGCGTTTAGAGATGTGAATTAAGAGAGTGAAGCACAAAAACAGAAAACTGCAATCATGAAATTAAATACACGTTTAGTGTACACATTCAGGCTTATCCTAGATAAAATTTTGAAGTTACTCTTTTGGGTTCTCTGTCAGCACCATCCTGCAACTCTCACCTTCTCCCACCATCTGTCCTGTAGGGAAAAATAATAGTTCATGCCAGAGAAATAATCCAGGAATGATAGAACTGTAGATCACAGAGCAAAAACTTGAGAAGTCTTTTTAAGGTGGGAAATTTGCTCTTCCAACATTCTTCAAATCCCATGACAATAGATCTGTCTCACTATTTCTAATCTTCTCCACAAACCTTTCTAGAGGAATATTACCCTTAATTGAATTTGTTATCTTCTAAGATGCTCCATTTCGTTCCTTTAGTATTCAGTTTATAAGTGATCTTTAATTAAATATTTAATTATTAGCTACTTTCAAGCAATTATTGATTGATTGAGCACCTTCTCTGTCTTAAGGACTGTTGAGAACATAAACAAAGAGAATCAAAGAGTGTGTTTCCTTTGTCAGCAACCTAGGGACTATTCTACAGAACTTTATGCAGAACAGAATCTGAACTTTTTTTTTTAACCAATTATGAAGTTATATATTAGGGGGCATTTTAAAAGATTTCTGAAACGTAGAAAGCATATCAATTCATATGCTCACTCATTAAGTATTCTGTAATAAGGGCAATGTTGTAAATAATAATGAAGTTATATCCTTGGTAATATTTTTGAAGCAGATTAGAATTATGTATGTGAAAATACACTTACATAGAATACAATTTGAAAGCTTCCGTTTCTTCGTGATTATGTCTAAAGCATCCAGTGTCCTAAGAAAATATTTGCAGTGAACATTAGTTTATTAACAAGAAGGCATCAAACAACTCCCCACTTTATCTCTTTTTTAACTTAAAGCCCTAGTGCAAGCTTGTCCAACCCATGGCCCGTGGGCTGCATGCAGCTCAGGAAAGCTTTGAATATGGCCCAACACAAATTTGTAAACTTTCTTAAAACGTTAGGAGATTTTTTTGTGATTACTTTAGCTCATCAGCTATCATTAGTGTTAGCGTATTTTATTGGAAGACAATTATTTTTCTTCCATTGTGGCCCAGGGAAGCCAAAATATTGAACACTCCTTCCCTAATGCTTTTTTTGTTCAAAGTTAGCAACTTCTTTCACCACAGTTTCTCCCAATGTGTTCCTTGAGGGTCTACAGGCTCCAGTTAGCCTGGGATCATACACTAGAACATGTAAAGATTTTTTAAAATAGAAAACACTAATCTACCCCCTTCCAGTGACTCATCAACTTGAGCAATAACTTTTAGTGTTATTGGAGATAATGATCCTGGGGTCAACTTCTTAAGCATTCACAATTCTTGTCCAGCTGCAGAGATTACTTAAAGATGATAAACACTGCTTTGAGTGTTCCATCTTCATCTACTCTTAAACAGTTTATTCTTATTCTCTGAAAATCTAGCAGCACCAGGTAGCTCACAAATTGGCAAACTTTATTAAAGCCCCGTCTTTCATTCTAGTTCTTATTGAAATTGGAGTTATCACTGAGCAGAGGGATTCATTCTGATTAGATTCTCAATCAGAATAAAAATGATTAATCAGAAAATATACCTCTCCGGAGAATAGCTTTCACTCTCAAACTATTTTCAAACACCAAATGCAGTAATACGTTGCTTAAAAACAGGGCATATCATTTCCTTGCTAAATTACACATCAATGTTTGGGGTGGGAAGGTTAAGCAAAAAATATCTTTGCTTTGGAAACCAATGCTTAAAAACGTTTTGATTATTGCTCCTGCATTTCTTATGTTCATATTTAACAGGGAGAGCCTGGTGCAATGGGGTTGCCAGGATTAGAAGGATTTCCAGGTGTAAAGGTAAGCACAGAAGTTAGAAATGTGTTCATTTATTCAACATTCAAAATTGTTCACTGAGCACCTAATGTGCCAAAAACTGTTTTAGGTTAGGAATATATAAAGGAACAAAACAGACAAAAATGTATGTACTCATGGGACTTACATTCTAGCAAAAGGATATAGAAACTAAAAGAATAAACATTTTAAAATTACATCTTATTGTTGGGGCTATGGAAAAAAACAAAAAGTAGATTGGGTTAAGGAGGATCAGGAGGGCTGAGGGGGTAGGAGGGCAGTATCTGAGCAAAGACCTGAAGGAGGTGAGAGGGAAAGCCAAGTCCCCTCCAGTCTGGAAGAATAATGTTCCAGGAAGAGGAAACAGCAGGTCTAAAGAGCCCGAGACGTAAGATTTCCTTACGTGTATCCAAAGAGACCGGGGAGGGAGTGAGGGGATAGTCGTAGAAGATGAGGTCAGAGCGGCGGGGGTGGAGGTGAGAAGTGGACTCCTCGTGCAGAGCAGTGCTACTCAATGTACAGCCAGTGGAGAACCAGTGCCAGTCTGCAGACCCTTTGTTATGGGTTCGGTGGCAAGGTTAGTACAGAGACCGAGAGTAAGCACCTAAAAACATGTCCATTAATTAGTCTAAAATGTCTGGCAAGCATGTGATGGTAGAATTATCTTTGTTCATGATATATTAGAAAATAAATAAGAGATTGCTCTTTTACCGCAAGAAGTTTGAGACACACTAATAAAAAGGCTTAACAGTCATTGCAAGGCCTTTATCTTTCACTCTGTGTAAAATGCAGTCATCAGTGATTTCTGAGTAGTGGCATGAGGGAACTTGCAGCCAGAGGGTGTGCAAGAGTACAAGTAGGGAAGCCAGTTAAAAGATATCCAGTAATCCAGGTGCCAGTTGATGTTGGCTCAGATCAGAGAAGAAACAGTGGAGACAGTGAGAATGCCTCAATATGGATATATTTTGAAGGTAGCACTGATGGGATTTTCAGATTGATTGGATTATTACAGAATGAAGAGGAGTCAAAGAGGACCCTCAGTTTTATGACCTGAGCAGTTTGCAAAATAGGGCGGACATCGTCTGAAATGAGGACAGCTATGAACAAGGCCTATTTTGAAGGGGTGGAATTATCAGGAGTTTAATTTTGTGCATGAGACCAAATTTGGAGATATCCGTTAGACAGCAAAGTGAAGGTATTGAGTAGGCAGTATGATATAAAAGTATGGAGTGTGGAAAAGAAGTCTAAGTGGAGATATAAATTTGGCTGTTCTAAGCATAGAGATGCTGTCATAAAGCCGGAAGACTAGATAAGATTACCAAGGGAATGACAATAGAGTTTTTAGAAAGAGAAAAGAGTCAAGAATTGAGCCCCAAGGCCCTCCAGTACTAGGAGATCAAGAAGAAAAGGAGGAAGGAGCAAGGAAGACTAAGAAGTAACCAGGGAGGTAGGAGAAAAACTTGGTATCCTATAATCCAAGAGAGAATAATGAATCAAGGGCAAAGGAGTGATCACCTGTCTCAAATACTGCAGATAGGTCAAGTAGAATGGGGATGGGGCCAGGTAGAAAGGTCAAGTATTGAACATTGGATTTAGCAATGTAGAGGTCATGGATGACCTTGACCAGAGAAATTATTATTTCACTATATTGTAGGAGCAACTGTGGCTTGAATGGATTTAAGAGAGAACAAGGAAAGAAAATAGAGACAGCAAGTCAGTATAAATAATGCTCACAGAGTTTTGCTACAAAGGATAGCAAATAAATAGCCCAGAGGCTACTAGAGGAAGTAGGGTCAAGGTTTTATCAGATAGATTTTGAAGATAATAGAAATATCAGACTGCTTATATGCTAGAGGAATGACTCAGTAGAGGGGAAGATGGGGATGATGATGCTGGAGAGAGAGGAGAGAGTGCTGGACCAATGTCTTTAAGTAGCCTAGAGGGGAGGGGACCTAGTGCACTTATGGAGGGTTTGGCTTCAGAAAGAATAGTTTATCTACAGTGAAAGGGGAGAAAGCAGAGTATGGGGGCAGAGGCTGATAGGTGGGAAGATGTATTGGATGGAGTCTACAAAAGTTGTTTTCTGATTGCTTAAATTTTCTCAGATAAAGAGGAAGCAAGGCCGTTATCCGAGAGCAAAGTAGGGAAAGAGGTTGGGGATTTAGGGATAAGGTCCTCTAGGAAAGAGAGAGGGTTCAGGGACCACAGAAGTGTGATTACTGCTCAGCCCTAAGGACCCTCTTGAGGTTCATGGCCATGAACAGAAGTGAGACCTGTCAACAAGACTATGTGTGCTGGCAGGGCACAGTGGCTCACGCCTATAAACCCAGCACTCTGGGAGGCCGAGGCGGGCAGATCACCCGAAGTCAGGAGTTCAAGACCAGCCTGGCCAACATGGTGAAACCCCATCTCTACCAAAAATTAGCCAAGCATGGTGGCAGGCACCTGTAATCCTGGCTACTCAGGAGGCTGAGGCAGGAGAATTGCTTGAACCCAGGAGGCAGAGGTTGCAGTGAGCCAAGATCGTGCCATTGCACTCCAGCCTGGGCAACAGAGTGAGACTCCACCTCAAAAAAAAAAAAAAACAGGACTACATGTGCTTTTCCAGCCATGTTCAGACATTCAGGTAAAGACACAGAATAGGAGGGGAGTTGGATTTAAACAATGTTCTGCTTTTGACAGGTGAGTACTGGAAGGAAGAATGGGACAAGACCCTTATTGGCTTATTGGCATGCACAAGGGATTGATTATAACAAGTAACCATGGAATTTTAACTAGGCAAAAAAGAGGGAGAGGCCATCCAGGGAGTGAAAGATAACAAATGTGTACCGTCAATGGATTAGGGTTTAGGGGTTCAAGGTACTCAAAGAGTGAGTTAGAATGATGTGGAATGGTGGTCCAAAGTTGGAACGCATGAAATTGAGATTATGGATGGGCAAAAAATATTTTTATTGACAAAGTGCCAGGTGTAACTATGAAAATAAGAGGCAAGTTCTTTCAAGGATAGTGGTTAAGGAATGAGAGGCGTGAGGCATGCAACTATTTCATTGAATGAAAAGTTCTAATATATTAATTTTAAAAATGAAAATTTCGTAATTCAAAAGGAACAGAGGGAAATTGATGTGTATTACCCGTTTATGTCCTTTACCCAATTTTTCTATTAGTTATGTTTTTCTTTTTGAGGATGGTTATGCTTCATATCTTAAAGGCATTACTTCTATCTTATGTGTTGGAGTTTTCGTCCTAGTTGGTCTTTGCCTTTCATTTTTATGTTGAATCTTATTGTAAATATAACCTTAATGTAGTCAAATCTAACACTATTTTTCTTTATGATTTCTTGTTTTGCTTTTATGCACAAAATGACTTTTACTTTTATTTTCAACCAAGATCAGAGTGTCACTAATATATTCTTTGAACTCTTTTATAGTTTATATTATTTTATTTTTATATAAATCTATGTGGAATTCATATGGGATATAATATAAAGAGAAGAATCAAACTTTTTTCAAAGAAATTATCCAATTATTAGAACTATGTGTTAAATAAAATCCTGTTATAAATGCTAGTCTGTTTTTGATATTTCTGTTATGGTATATTGATATGCTACTTAATCTTATGCCAATATTCCATTATAGCTTTATTTATTATATGTTTAAATGTTGATATTACTAGTATCTCTTTATTATTCTTTTTTTAATTTTTTTTATCCTCTCAAGTTATTATCCCGAGTAAACTTTAGTATCATTTGATCAAACTGCAATTTTGTAAGAATTGCATTACATTTATAAATTAGTTTAGTTAGCAATGACACCTTTACAACATTGTCTTGCTCTCCAAGAACAAAGCATATCTCTTCATTAAATCAAGCCTTTTATGTCCCTGAGTAAAGTTATGAAGTTTTTTAAATTCAGTTTCTGCCCAGTGAAATTGCCATTTTATTATCCCATATATATAGTCGTTAGTATTTTTAGCATTGTCAGCTTTATCTAAAATATCACATCAGCTCTTAAAAGGAGTTCAGTCACTCTGTTGTTCAGAGCAATTCAAAGGATCTTCTAATTGGCCAAATGAGAACTACAAATCATTAGCTGTAGATCATTTTATTCTAACTCTACATCCAATGAGACAAGGATAGGAAAAACTTGTTGGAAGACACTCAAAGTGCTTAATCTTTTAAGTAAGAGTAATTATCTTTTGAACATGTGGAATAAAAATATTGACTGATTTTAGCTATAAGTATGTAAAGGGACATTAAAATAAGTCACAGAAATGATAACATCTATGCTTGCTTTCATTAAAACTATTATTTACTTTAGTTTTATGGAAAATAAAAAAGCTGTAACAAGTTCAGCTGGCAATTAGCCACTCAGTTTGCTATTTTTCCATCTACACACTAGCTTCACCCCAGCTAATATCAGTAACACTTATCAGATCCGAAGGAAAGCTTTACCAAATCCAAATTATTATTTGAGAATTAATTTCATAACTAAAGACTTCATTGATGTCATTAAAGTAGTAATATTTTTAAATCCCAACAGGGAGATCGAGGCCCAGCAGGTCCCCCAGGAATAGCA
Organism: Mandrillus leucophaeus; assembly: GCF_000951045.1. NCBI lineage: Eukaryota > Metazoa > Chordata > Mammalia > Primates > Cercopithecidae > Mandrillus > Mandrillus leucophaeus. Next base: position 849,899 of record NW_012109685.1, on the reverse strand, counting down.
GGGATGTCGGTGAGTTCAGATTATTTCACATAATTTTCACAGGTAAACGGTTCTATCTCCATGATACACCTGTGGCCAGGGATCGAGACGGGCAGGCGAGCATACCATAACTCCCATGGCATTAGGTTCCTAACAATTCTAGTTTCATAAATAATGCCACCTGTATTTTCCACCTCCAGAATCCTCTATTTCTTAATTTTTTTTGTTTGTTTTTTGTCCTCTTTTATTTTCTTCCCAAGCCACTTTCATGGAGGGGAGAGGAAACCCAGTTACTATACATTAATTTATGAGCACAGCTTTGGAGAGTTTATTGTGTTTCTCTATTCTTGTCATATTTCAAGGTTTCTCAGTCTTCAAAAGACAGAGTTCTTATCCTCAGGCATGTACTTCAAGTTCCTTGTATTAAGTTGCAATCTGCCTGAGTTATTCCTTAGCCCGGTGTTATTAGCAGAGCTTTATTGCTGCTAATGTTTCCTCGTAAACTAGCCCTTCAATCCTCTCAATCATTTTTGTTGCTCTCTAGTGTCAAACGTTTTAATCTCATCAAGGTCTTTTCAAATGAATAGGAAGTGCTCCAGGAAAGGCTGAAATTATTTCTCTGAACCCTAGAGATCATTCTGATCTTCATTCATGATGCTTTAATTAAAATTTTGTGGTCATGCTTTATGAATAAGAGGCCATTTATCCTCTTGCTAGGTGCCCCTGCAGGGCAGGTCCAGGATAACATTACAGGAAAGTCAATGGAAACCATGGGCTTGTATCACAAGAAAATAAGAAGATAAGATAAGGGCCCTAAAATCACCACCTACAGTCACCCACTGAGATCTGCTGACACCCAACACCACCCAAAGCCCGGCTCATCACCCACTGCCATCCCACAAAGTACTCAGAGCCACTTTGCTTCACTCCATTAACTTCTAAGTCTAACAACACAAAATAGAGCCTCATCCATCATCTGCATCCTTTGTAGATGATGACATTCCCTTACTTAGGCATTATAGATCAAGTCAAATATGTGTATGACTGTAAAAGTAGCATGAAAATATCTTCTTTGAAAAGTCCTTCCAAATTTTTTATAAAAGGAACTATTCTTGAAAGTTGACTACACACTTAATTCTATTCCCTCACCACTGCCCCACTCACAGCCATTCCCAGCAACATATTTGGAAATCAGTTTCTGGAAGTGTCCTTAGAGAACCCTTACAACCTGTTCCTCTTATACTCACATCCTGTGATTTGAATTTTTGTTTCCTTGTGACAAAATAAAGCTTAATTTTTTCATTGTATTCACCCAGGTGTGTCTACAAATTACATTTTGCTATTACCCTAAATTAAGCTTATCTTCTAGGAAAAAATACTGGCCACCATTGAAAGTATTTAAAAGACGTGCAACAGTGGCAACAGGCAATTCAAATGAGAAATTCCAAATATGTTTTTCAAAGAGGCAGCATTATTGAGATAAGAGGCTAGCCTGCCTCTTAGTTGGATGTCTAAGATCTGATATATTTACTTAAAAAGCAGTTTTCATATGTCATAATTAAAAACATAAACTGACTAGGCACAGTGGACTCACACATGTAATCCCAGCAGTCTGGGAGGCCAAGCTGGGCAGAACACTTGAGCCCAGGAGTTAGAGACCAACCTGGGCAACATGCAAAACTCTGTCTCTGCAAAAAGTGCAGAAATTAGCTGGGCACCTTTAATCCCACTGCTTGGAGGCTGAGGTGGGAGGATCACTTGAGCATGGGAGGCAAAGATTGCAGTGAGCTAAGATCGTGTCACTGCACTCCAGCCTGGGCAAAAGAGCAAGACCCTATCTCAAAAAATAATATAAAATAAAAGCATTGACTGACAATTACATAAATAGGAAAGGGTAAAAATTTTACATGCTACAAATACGTTCAGTTAAAGATGCATATTTGATTTTTATAGCTGGCCCTTCTGTGACTCAGAAGATAAAATCGTTAAAAGAATCTAGAAATAGACTATGGTGATGGCTAGATGACAGTGTGAATGTACTTAGTGCCACTTAAGTGTACACTTAAAAATGGTTTAGAGGGTAAACTTTAGGTTATGTATATTTTACCATGATAAAAAATTGTTTTGAAAAATGGTGATTGTTCTAGTTGAAGCAAGGCTGGGGCCTGCCCACGCAGACACACTGGTCACTCAGCTGATTACCAAGGAGACCCAATCCTGCTCTTCTAGAACAGACCAGTCTATCCCTTTCCAGTATTTTCAGGGTTAATCAGGGATTTCCCCTAGAGCTTCTTTCTTTGCCTTTCTTTGAGGATGGCATGTGGGTTTGCAGGAGGAAGTGCCTGTGAGTGCTGGTGGTGGGGTGGTGGGGCTTCCGGTCAGCACGTTCTCCCCTGGATGCTCTGAGTTCTCCGCTGGTCCTACCTGACCTTAGGGATGACTTCCATCAATGTCCCTGATCTCTTCGTCTCAGATCCCAATGCCCAAGCCCTCCATACCCACCATGTCCCACAGTAAGAATCTTCAGGACATTGGCCTTCTCAGCTCTAACACATCTTCCCACTCAGGCCCCCAACAACTTCAGCACACACAAGCTATGGGGACCCAGGGATGCTCTCTCTAACTCTCTGTCTGCCTAGCTTTGCCACTCAGCACTGTATCTGTACCTATGGAGGGATCTTCTTCCAGAATTCTAAGCAGCAAGTCGGAAAAAGCCCATTTCTTTTCATATTTCTCCAAAACCTACTTGGCTTTCTCACGTCTCAGCCCCACACCTACATCCCACGTCGTCTGTCTTTCCCAGCCACATTAGGTCCAAGGGACAGGAGGTGGTTCCTTCTCAGAGGCAACCCCACAAGCCTCGCCTGCACACTTGGGCCTTGTGTGCTTTCAGTCTCCACTGGACCATCTGCCCCTCTCATCCCTTCCTGTGGTCTGTCTGCTCCAGGATCAGTCGTCCAAGCCACGGTGTAGTGACACAAACTAATCTGTTTCTTTTCCTGCGAACAAAACATGGCTTTTCAAATCAAATATGATTTTTTCAGGTTGTCTTACTATGAACTTAAAAACTCTCTTGTGAAACTCAAAGCCTAGAAAAAAACTTCTTTGATGTTTTGTGCGCATTTCCCCACTCCCAAAGCAAAGAGGAACTGCCAGGAAAATAAGCACAAGAGGGATTTCCAATAGTGATGATACTTTGGGCTAATATTTTCAAAAGTATTCTCTTCTCCTACTCTCCACCATCCACACAAATATGTATTCAAAGAACTGCACCCCAGTCTGAAACTTACAGCCTGTGGAGTTGACTGTATGTTCCCCAGACTCTGTCCCCTTAGAAATGCCACTTTATTTATTTATTTATTGAGATGGAGTCTCACTCTGTCACCCAGGCTGGAGTGCAATGGCATGATCTCAGTTCACTGCAACCTCCGCCTCCCAGGTTCAAGTGATTCTCCTGCCTCAGGCTCCCGAGTAGCTGGGATTACAGACATGAGCCCCCATGCCTGGGTAATTTTTGTAATATTTTTAGTAGAGACAGGGTTTCACCATGTTGACCAGGCTAGTCTCGAACTCCTGACCTCAAGTGATCCACTCACCTCGGCATCCCAAAGTGCTGGGATTCCAGACGTGAGCCACCACACCTGGCTAGAAATGCCACTGGAGAGCATCATCCTTGGGAGCACTTTAAACTCAATTGGGGTTGGGGGAAGAGAAGCGTATGGTGTCGTTCAGCAATTTGGCTCCTAACATTTCTCTTCAATTGCCTTGCCAGGGGAAACCTGGAGCACCAGGGCCTCCAGGAGTTCCAGGGGAACCGGTGAGTTGGCAGTTGCTTTCATGACAGTTGTACTTGTGTTGTACTTGCATGCAGTTTTAAAACATTTCTTGGCAATTAATTTTTGTCTGTGGATGTGTTTATAGGGTGAGAGAGGACCTGTTGGAGATATAGGTTTCCCTGGACCAGAAGGACCCTCAGGAAAGCCAGTAAGTACTTCTTACTATTTGAAATATGCTACTTAGAGAAATGCTCTAACATTATCTCCTCATCTACCACCTCAGAAATTCTGAGATTTGAATAAGCAGTTTCCAAGAACTAAGAAGATTGTGCAGATGGATTTTTGATGGCATGGGCGGAAGTTCTCACTGAGTTCCCTAGATCTGTGTGTGGTATCTTTATGTCTTAAACAGTGTTGAAAACGGTGAGAGTTTTAAGTGTCAGGAAATCTGACTCATTATTTTTTAAGCCTAATGTTTTCAACAGAGTTAAAGAAAATATAATGGCCTGTCACGTCCTAAAGTATAAAGAAAGCAAAGACTTATAGATATAATACCTGTATGTTAAGCCAAATCCTAAAGTAGAAGTTATTTTCTCAAATTTCCTCCTTTGTATATAGGCCTTGTTTTCTTACACTTTCCTAAATCACTACTGGTGAATGTCTCATCCCCTTGTGTCCTAAAAGAGCTCTTGGTTACTGATCTGTGGTGTTGATGTGACATTGTAATAATCATTCTGACTAATTCAGTCCCACATAAATTCATCTAGTCACTGCTGTTTGCTGAGAATGTGTGGGCCCTTAGCGAGGGGATCTTTTTTTTTTTTTTTT